>NW_019398134.1:3451-22589 GCF_000591075.1 Eurytemora carolleeae
GGGACTGTAAACATCTTGCATCAAGGGACTGTAAACATCTTGCATCAAGGGACTGTAAACATCTTGCATCAAGGGACTGTAAACATCTTGCATCAAGGGACTGTAAACGCAATTTTAAATGACAATTTATATTCAGAACAATACCAAAGTTGAATGAGAAATCCATGTTTCTTTTCGCTAAAAACTGATTATTTTCAATACTGGGTTCTCTAAAAACGTGACTTCTGGATTTTTGCAGCAGAGACAATGGTGGAAGTTGTGAGAATTTAACACTTTTCAAAAAAGAAAAACAAGGTCACTTGAAATTTAGTTTACAGTCTTCAAACTTTACAGTCTTCAAACTTTACAGTCTTTAAACTTTACAGTCTTTAAACTTTACAGTCTTCAAACTTTACAGTCTACAAACTTTACAGTCTTTAAATTTTACAATCTTCAAACTTTACAGTCTTCAAACTTTACAGTCTTCAAACTTTACAGTCTTCAAACTTTACAGTCTTCAAACTTTACAGTCTTCAAACTTTACAGTCTTCAAACTTTACAGTCTTCAAACTTTACAGTCTTCAAACTTTACAGTCTTCAAACTTTACAGTCTTCAAACTTTACAGTCTTCAAACTTTACAGTCTTCAAACTTTACAGTCTTCAAACTTTACAGTCTTCAAACTTTACAGTCTTCAAACTTTACAGTCTTCAAACTTTACAGTCTTCAAACTTTACAGTCTTCAAACTTTACAGTCTTCAAACTTTACAGTCTTCAAACTTTACAGTCTTCAAACTTTACAGTCTTCAAACTTTACAGTCTTCAAACTTTACAGTCTTCAAACTTTACAGTCTTCAAACNAAATCGAAATATTTTTTTTTATTTTTTTAGCGAGTTTTTAAAATTCTACGGACAACGCCGGGTGTTTCAGCTAGTAGATGATAAATGATAAATGTAAGTAAATTAAAAATAACTTTTTTATAATATTTCAATTGTAAAACACTAGAGTAATTAACTGCAAGATTCACAATTGTATAGCAGTAAAAACAACATTGCAGTATTTATCAAAAATATAAATGATATTTAAATCTTTTTTTCAAAATCTTTTTGAGAATAATTAGACCTATACTTGTCAAGGTTAAAACGGCATTTTAGAGCAAAATATGTCATCCACGGGCATTTAACCTTCCGTAATAACGTTTTAGAACAATAAAACGAGGTTTAGAAGCGCCAGAGAAGCTTAAACACTTTTTTAGAGACACCCCTTTAGGTTCTTCCACTTGTATATCTTTTTCAAAAATACACGTTCCAAAATCAAGGAAGAATGTGGTAAATCTTGTTCTGAACTTCTGAGTTGGCATACAGAAGCTAATTAATTAGCGTAATTTCAAATGACCATTCATGCAAAGATGACAAAGCCCGTTTCACAAGAGATTAACCTTGAAATCTCAATATAATCAATATTGTGGAAGATATCGCCGTTTAACTAGGTTTAAAAATATTTTAATCTAATTGTAATAAATTCAGGGGATGAAGTTTATTTTACTATCCTTATCATATATGCGTTGCTTATCTAGTTTACTATCCTTATTGTCTTTGTTTTGCTTACCTATTATCTATGTTCTAGTTGACCCTGACCGGTCAGCCCGGTCAACCTATATATACCTGTATCAATGTATCAATAAATTACTCTAGTATCAATAGTCGTTTCGAACAGAAGTATAGAGCCAGGGTTTTGGCTAGAGAAATAGAGTCTTGAAGACTGATTATTAGAGTTAGAGTCAAGTATAGGGAGATTGACCGGGACCTAGATCGTTACACAATAATTCGTTTATTTTCCTGCAGTAAAAATGCCCAATTGTACAATTGTAGAGAACTCACAATTTTAATTGAAAATAATATATTTTCCAACATGGATATCTTAATCCATACTTGATCCAATAATCAGGTTGTAAATTGCTTGGATGGTCATTAAAAATTACGCTTACCACTCCTGTATGCCGAGTCCATTAGCGCCTGATCCAATCACGGTTCAGTCATGTGTTTGAAGTCTATTCTGAACCAATAGAAATTGCATAGCTGTAACATCTATCTTTCTATCTATCTCATTATCCAATTAGAGATGAATCCTTATATCGGCGCTACAACAGTAAATGTAAATATTTACTTCTACTGAAACTATAGTGTACAGTCTCTTTCAAAAAAAAATAAGATGTTATAAAAAAAACTAATTAATTTTCTGCAAATAATTCTGCATTATAATTTGCGAAAGTTGTCTAGTCAGCAAAAAATGTATTTTTGATAATTTATTCATTTAATTCCGAATTTGCATATCTTTAGTGCGCAATCTTAATATGAATAAGGAGGGCNGAATTTTTATTGAAAAGACGACATTTGTAGAATTTGAAGAAATCTGCGAACAAATTCATAAAGATACGAAATTCAATGGAATGATTGATTCTAACATTGATTTCTTCGCGAATTTCTTTAGAGAAATTTGTTCCTAAACAACTAACTAATAATAGTTCCCAGCTTAAAAAGATGTTTTTAATATACATTTCAAGCGAATCAAAAACAATGGTCGTATCTAAATTAAATCATTTAATTTATTATACTTATTTTCATATCAGTAAATGTCTTTAACTTTAATTAAATATCATAAATTTCCATGCACATTGTAGAGATAAAAGTATGAAACAAAAATAAAATAAAATAAAAAAGTTTTTTTTCACGCATCTCCAAAAATTGATGTAATAAAGGGGTTTAGCCGAGTTTTTATTTTATGCACAAGTATATGAAATGAAAATTTATCCATGGTTATACATTAGAAAATTTAAAACATTTTTTTGTTCAATAGCTCTTCAAAAGAGTTGAGTTATGATTGAAAATATAAAATTTTAATCAAACGTGCAATTTACTCCAGTTTGCCGTACGTACTACGAATAATGTAAACTGAGTAATTCCAATTTTATTAAGTAAGAAAAAAATATTTATATCCCTAATAACCATATTTTCATTTCTGTACTTTAATGAAAATCTATGTCAAAAGAAGGGAAGTTACAAATCATAATTTACTTTGATAATATATAATAATATAACTTTATATAAATGATATAATTACAAGTAGTGTACAACATATACTATATAATATTTATATGATAGTACAGAACGAAAATAAAATGCCCAGGGGACTAGTGTAGTAATCAAATTAGATATTAGGTTAAAAGAAGGGATACTTTTAGCTAAAGGGGTTAACTATATATAGTATTTATACTTTGCTTGTAAGGAAGGGGGAATAAGTGTTTATACTGTGGAAGCATGAAGATGAGTGGTTTCTCCACCATATCACGGGATGTCGAGGGGTATCAATGCTGGCACGGGACTCCAGAACTGCACTGCGCATGCTCTGAAACCAGCTTGAATTCCCACGCATGCGCAGCTGCCACGGTATCGATTTTGGGCCGAGAGTCATATGATACCCACATGATGTTTCTCAAAGGCCTGAAGTGGCTTACACTCAACCAGAACGACCGTCAACCCAACCAATCTGTGAAACAAGCCAACCTCCAATTTCCAATGCTAATTTTAGCGCCAAAATGGCTGAAATATTGGTAAATTGTTGTATATAGTGGAGGGGTAACCCCTACTTGTATAGATAAACCTGGAGGCTGGTTCTAGGCCGACCTCCCTCAACCTCCAGTCATCCACTATATACCAACCAAGATGTCCATGTTTTCTGGTCTAGGAAACCAAATTTCAGGGTTTGTTTCCCAGAAAATGGGGAAGGGGGATGCGCCCCCTGAGGGCGAGCCCCAGGAAGCGGCGGAGAACGGGGAGGAGGTACCCGTTGAAGGCGGAGCCGGGGGCGGTGCTATGGGTGGGGCAATGGGGTTTGCCCAGGGCTTAATGATGAAGGCAGCGGCAGCTAAGGATGGTATAAAGGAGAAGGCTGGTGGACTAGGTGTTGGAGGTCTTCAGGTTAGTTTACAATCAATCAATCAATCAAATAATTACTTGTTTTTCATCTTTCTAAATATTGTTCTTTGATCTTGTCTCTATGTTGTAATTATAGTTGATGGCATTATGTACATGTGTACATGCAGTATGTTGTGCTGTTTAATGTATTTAGTTTTACCGTGCTGCAAAGTTTTAATCTAGTTATTTGTTGTTTAGAAGTACTTTCGGTTGTTTTTAATTAGAAAACTACCTGTCTATCTATCTATCTATCTGTATGGTTTATGTATCTATCTATCTAACTGTATAGATTTCTTTTTGTTTACTATCTATCTACATATCTACTTTTCCATCTTTCTATCTATGTATCTATCTATCTATATACCTTTCTATCGTATAGATAAATGTTTATTTATCAATATTCTATCTATCTATCTATCTATATATCTATCTATCTATCTATCTATCTATCTATCTATATATCTATCTATCTATCTATTATATCTATATAAAATCACGAAATATATAGACCAGGAACCGCCATATCTGACGCGTCAAATCTGTGTACTGCAGTGGGAGGAGATCAAAACAAAGAATTCAGGGGCAACGCATCATTTTTGAGGGAAAAGAGCCCGAGGGGTGGAATAAGAATATATTGCTATTGTATTTTCCATATTGACCAGAAAGCCAAAGTATTCGCTCTAACTTGATATATTAACTTGTTTTAGTTGTTGGATTGTAATATCACATCAGGGCTGTAGTCCTTTCCCTTCAACTTCTGTGGGGGCACTGGGTTTGTTTACATTCCTCCCACCACAGAGCACAGTACACAATTTGCGTATATCTGAGTTGGGGGTACCTGTATATGTAGTTCCTTGTATAAAATCATGTTTTGAATACTATATTTTCTTATCTATATATATATATCTTTTGATCTATGTATAAATGGAGCTTTATGCATTTTCTATTTTTAAAGTTTAAAAACTTTCATATTTTTGCACTAATAGACGGTCTGAACAAAATTAAAATAAAAAATTGTATAAAATTATAAAAGTAAACAGTTTTATTTTACAAAATTCTAATTTCTACATAAATAGGTATATTTTAAGCAAAATGTATACAATTTATTTCTTCACATCATTTGTGTTACCTGGCCAAAAAATGTGAGATTTTGATGACAACCTAAAATTCTTAGATTATGACAAAAAATTAATAAATTATCATTATAATTGTCTAGATACAAACACAATAAATTTATTGATATGGAAAAGAAAGTAAAACTAAAAAAACATGAATGAAAGATCGACGACTATTTCAACTATCGTCCATAAAGTCTTATTTTTTTTGGGTAACCCTGCAGCTTGCCCGAATGTGAACAGTAATGAGTATTTTATGTAAATTGAAAACTTCCCAATCTTTTCTAAATATCTTTCCATCTGTATATTTAGTGTACTGGCCTGTTTTGCTGTGTTGTACTGTACTGTACAGTATACATATGTTGTATGTATATCGTACATTGTACAGCTTGTATACGTAGGCTAAAAGTTGGCCGAATACTATATAACTGAACCGAAATTTTCAAAATTATCAAAATCATTCCTGAACTATTGAGACTTGTATTTGTACTTTTTTGCCCTGGATGCAAGACTGTAAAAGCTGAAAAGCACTTAGTTTTAACTTAAAATAATGTAGTTATTGAAACATTTAAATTTATTTACCTGTGTCATATCTTCTCCCTATTCTTCTATCTATCTATTCATCTGTCTAGCTATCTTTCTTTCTATCTATCTAACTATATATCCATCTATCTATCTATCTTTCTATCTATCTATCTGCATACATATTTATCTAAAAGTCTATTTATCTTTCTATCTATCTATCTGTATACATATTTATCTAAAAGTCTATAGAGATTAAATGAAGAAAGGAGATTAATGACAATTCCCAAAATAGAGAAACATTTTCAATTTTTAAAAAAACAAAACAACACAACTTATTAACAAATACTTTTTTTAAACATATAGTTTTGTTCTTGTGATTAGTTTTTTTTCATAGAAACGTCCCAGGGTCGAATTAGGGTTTCCAACGCAATCGAGCCCTTTAGTTTCGCGCAATTCAGCGAAATTCAGTGCAATTCAGCGTAATTCCACGCTATTTGGCACAATTCTGCATAATTCCACACTATTCTACACAATTCTGCGCAATTTTGCGCAACAAAATTTCGATTGGAAACCCTAGTCCGGATTTGACACTTTGACACCGCTTTTAGGCTCCGTTCGGTGGGGCAGGAGGAGAAGAGGGGGCGGTAGCAGAACCTCAGTATAACGAACAGGCAGACTCATCAATCAATTAATCAATCAATCAATTGATCAATCAATCAATCAATCAATTATGTAACCAAAAAATCAATCAATAAACCAATCCATTAATTTGTCAATCAATTGATAAATAATTAATTATTAAATATTTCTACAGAAAAAAACTTAACTTTAAGGAAATATTTATGGGTTAAAGTTACTCAGACTCTACGTCTTTAATTACGAAATATTGATTTTAATATTCTTCATGCGATCGAAAATTTTGATTTTTTTGTAATGCAAGCAAACTTTTAAGAAATTGAGAAATATGTGAAACTTAAAGATTTCTGTGATAACAAAAGTTGAATGCAAAGATGGCAATGCCCAATTTACTACAGTACCCTTAAACCCTAGATCTCACTAAAAGTTTGGAAGATGCTGTCGTTTTTTTGCTTCTCATAAGCAAGGAATGCGCATTCAATTATGCACAAAACCCGCAAATGAAAAAAAGAAAATAAAACTTGATCAGACAAAGTTTTTAAGGGTATTGTTGTAAATCGGGCATAAGAATTAAATGGCAAAAAATATGTCTTAATTTAAATAGATTAAACCTTTAGGAGAATATCATTTAAACCGCTTTGCAAACTTTAAAACAAATTAATTTAATCAAAATACATCCAATACTGGAAAAATATAATTTATAATTTATAATTTAAAAAAAACTAAAAATTACTTTTGAATTTTCTCTTTAATTAAAAACATAAATAATAACATTTTTAAACCCCTTTTTAATTCTCCCCCCCCCCCTCCAACCCTGTGAATGTTTGATTAGACGGGTATTAGGGTCATGTTAACCAATATTTCTCTCACAGAGCTATAAACTTCTAATTAAAATAGTATACTTGATTTCGGATTTTAAAAAATCAGAATCCTTACTTAATGGTTTTCAAAGCAGATTTTTAGGGGTTTTATAACACTTTATTGTATACAAACATTACGACAATGTTATGAGTCTTAAAGTTATTTAAAGTTAGACTTTGTGTGACAAAAGTTGATTCCAAAATCCAGACTCACGTTGTTTGCAAATCAGCTGTTTTTTTCTTTGTGGATTAATGAGCTGAATACAGACATTATTTGTTAATCAGCTTATAACGGACTTTATTTGTTAATCAGCTGATAACGAACTTCATCTGTTAATCAGCTGATAAAAGACTTTATTTGTTAATCAGCTGATAATGGACTTTATTTGTTAATCAGCTGATAACGAACTTTACTTGTTAATCAGCTGATAACGAACTTTACTTGTTAATCAGCTGATAATGGACTTTATTTGTTAATCAGCTGATAACGGACTTTATTTGTTAATCATCTGATAACAGACTTTATTTGTTAATCAGCTATTTGCGAACTTTATTTGTTAATCAGCTGATAAAGGACTTTATTTGTTAATCAGCTGATAAAAGACTTTAATTGTTAATCAGCTGATAATGGACTTTTTTTGTTAATCAGCAAATTACGAAAATTGCATGTCAATCAGCTGATTACGGACTTCAACAGTAAAGATCAGCTGATTTTCGACTTTGCGGATAAACTAGGGGTTAAGAGAAGTTCCTAAACACTTGTCTAGAAGAGTACTTGAAAAGTTTGTCAAGATTACTCTCTCGAGTCTCTAAATTGCAATTTTCAGTCAGACTTTTGAACACAAACATTTCAACCCATTTATACACCTTTTTTACCATTGAATGTACCTTTACAGACATCTCAATACTCTTAAGAAACTTTAATCTGTTACAAAATGATAAGATAAATACAATTATTTTTATAAATTATAAAATATGCTTTGAATTATTTTATGGTTTTAGATTAAAGAATGAACTTAAAGTCAAAAAATCAAATAATTTTACTAAAATGATTCCAGAAAATAGTGTGTTCTTAATGTGGAAAAGTCATAGCTTTTACTATCCATCTTTTCTTGATTTTTAGAATCAAGAACAACATGTTATGAGGTCATATTAAATTAATATTTCTATCAATTGGTCATCTTCGCTAGATCTAACAGTCATCTTCGAAGATCAAGCGGTCATATCTAATAGATCAAACGGTCATCATTGATATTTCCAACAGTCATCTTCGATAGATCAAACAGTAATTGTCAATAGATAAAACGGTCATTTTCATTACATCAAAAAGTCATTTTCAATAGATCAAACGGTCATCTTCAATAAATCGAGCGGTTATCTTTGATTGATCAAACGGTCATCTTTAAATTATCAAGTGGTCATCTTCGATATGTCAAACAGTCATTTTCTAAAGAACAGTCATCTTTGATAAATCAAAAGATCATTTTCTGGAGATCCAACAGTAATTTTTTATATTTCGAAAGGTCATCTCATCTTGGATCGATCAAATGGTCATCTTTGATGGATCGAACAGTCATCTTCAATAGATTGAAAGGTCAATTACTAAGAACGAACGGTCATCTTCGATATATCAAACGGTCATCTTAGATAGATCATACAGTCATCTTTGATAGATCATATGGTCATCTTTGATAGATCAAACGGTCATCTTTAATAGATCAAACGATCATCTTTGATAGATCAAACGGTCATCTTTGATAGATTAAATGGTCACTTATGGTAGATAAATCACAACGAATGGTTGAATGATGTCTGAGTTTAGGGAGAATTAATCGAGGGTGAGGAGGGAGTAGAGGGGCAGCAAGCTCCTGCAATGGGGTTTGCAGCTGGTCTGATGATGAAGGCATTGATCCATTTGTACAGCATGGATTCCGTTACTTTGATAAAACTAAGTTTATAAATGATCATTTTAGATTTTTACAATGTGCTTTAAAAAGGATTTTTTAAGACATTTGGAAACTTTGAAAAAAGGAATCTTTAAACCTGAAATGCTAAGTCTTTTCCTTCCCCATATTAGAGGTTAAGCTGATCCGGTTCTTAAATCATTAATAAACATTCATGGATTAAACCAATGAGAAGCCGAAAATGTCCAACCTCTGCCAATAAGAGTCATACATGTGTATTCTTTTGAAGAGTTAAGCTCTTGAATTCAAAAGTTTCCAAACTATGCTTTATCCCTATATCAACCAAAAGTTTCATTTTCCAATATATTGTGAATCCATGTTGTATCAATCGATCAATAAAACCAACCACTAGGCACATTCACTAAAAGAAGGAGTTAAAGAAAAATCTTCTGGAATTAACCTAGGCAATGTTCAGGTGAGTCCAAAGCACACAAATGTCCCAAATTCCATGAAAATATCCCAAATTTCCAAAAAATATCCCATAGGAATCAAGTCCCAAATTTCATGAAAATGTCCCAAATTTCCCAAAAATATCCCAAAGGAATTGCGTCTTTGCCACAAAAACAAATTTTCTAATTGGTAGTACACACCTTTAATATCTAAAATTTAGATTATTTGATCTAACATAGTTAATAGTTTTAAATATCTAAGGTCTACAACATTGGTTTGCTCAGATATAGGGATTAGAAAATCAGAATTTGTGTCAAAGACTCAATTCCTTTTCATCAGAGTGTTCCAAAGTTCACGCTAATGTTCCAAATTCCACCGACCTTTCCGACCTAAAGCAAAAATTAATCTTTTGAACAAAAGAGCTATATCAGAAAACTGTTATATTGTTCTATTGTAGTGGATTCTTTTCGTAGATTCTTCTACAGTTTTATGGAAAGAATAAAAATGGAATTTCTGCTAAAAATTTTATTTTCCAAAAACGGGAAAAAAATCCTTCAGGCACATTACCAATACCAGACTGCCAGAAATGTACATTGAACCAGACTGTCAAACCGATACATTGAACAGACTCTCAGACCGTTACAACCAGACCAATACATTACACAAGATTGCGAGACCGGTACTTTGTACCAGACTGCCAAACCGTTACATTAAATTAGATTACTATAGACCAATACATTACATTAGACTGCCAGACCGATACATTATACGGAACTGTCTGATGGTACTTTGTAACAGACTACACGAACGATACATTATACCTATCTGCCCAACGTACTGCCCAACAGATACTTTGTACTAGACTGATAGACTGGTACATTATACCGGACTGCCCGACCGGTACATTATACCAGACTACCAGAACGGTACATTTTACCAGACTACCAAACCTGTACATTGAACCAGACTGCCAGACCGTTACATTGAATTAGACTGCCAGATCAAACTACCTGACGGGTACTTTGTACCAGACTACCAGAACGATACATTTATACCAAACTGCCAAACGGATACCAGAATGATACATCATACCGAACTGCCCGACTGGTATTTTGTACTAGACTGCCATTCTGATACATTTTACCAGATTTCCGATTTAAGTCCATATGAAAGATCAGACTTTGGCATAATTGACAATCTGATATCAAAGCCGGCCCACTCAATGTAAAAAAGCTGATGCAATAATCTGACAAAAAAAATCCGTTTTCCTGAAGAAAACAAATCAATATTCCCCTCTGTTTCCCATATAGAACATACACCTGAAATCTGACCCTAGCTCTATTAACTCAGTATTGTAATTTTATTTCCCCCTCCCTTGCTCCCGCTTCCTCCCCCCTCCCCTTGCATTTACTGATCAAATATTGACAGTGTGACAGTGTGTACCATATATCAATATATTACAACATTATTACAGTTACACCTGGTTTACACATTTACATATTAAGTTTATGGCATACAATAAAACTTTGTATGCCAAGTAAATGTAAAATTTTAAACTAAAAATAATTTTACAATTTAGGCTATGGGGGTGAGTGTCAAAATATCAAATTCATATTGAACAGACAAAATATGAAACTTTTTCCATTTTCTAGAAATTTCACTTTTAATCATCAATTTTAGTCCTTTTACAGCATGGGGTCAGGGATATCAAATTTGTTGAAGAATCGGAAAAAGAAAAAAGAAAAAATCATTTTCTGTAATTGGTTTTACAAAATATGCATGTATTTACATTGGACAACAATCAAATAAAACCTTTTAATCAACCATTAAAAAGATATTAATATGCATTTTTAATTGTAACATTCAACACAGCTTTTTACAAAACAAATTTTAGAAATTTAAAATGTTTTTATTTCAAAAATGTTGTCAATAATTATTAGAGCTAGTAACTTTTGAACAATATACATTTAAATGTGGAGAAAGGTTTCTTTCTCCGCGCGATAAAGGATTTAGTTCTCGTCTTAACCTTTAATCCCCGGAATCTTATTTTTATATTTTACTCTTGTACACCATTATCATAGAATAGTTTTCATCTTAAAATCTTACATTTTTCATACGTACACAATTACTGAGAGTTTTAAAGAAAAATATGCTGCAAATAGAATTGCTAGTAAAATTATCCCAAGAAGAATAGTTTTTAACAATCTTATCTGCCGCTAACTTCAATTTTTTCTTAGTTCATTCGAATATTTTTAAGATTTAAATTGTGGCTAATTTTATTCTTTCCAATAATAATTGTTTTTAATGATTTAAAGTTTTATTTTTGTTAAAAAGTGTCCAACCTCCAATTTTAAAGTTTCTACCCTAAATTAAAATGTTTCCACCTCAAATTGTAAAGTTTCTATCTCAAGTAAAAAATTTTCCATCTAGAATTTTAAAGTTTCCACCTCTAATCTAAAAGTTTCCACCTCTATCTAAAAGTTTCCACCTCAAATCTAAAAGTTTCCACCTCAAATCTAAAAGTTTCCACCTCAAATCTAAAAGTTTCCACTTCAAATATCAAAAGTTTCCACCTCAAATATTAAAAGTTTCCACCTCAAATATCAAAAGTTTCCACCTCAAATATTAAAAGAATCCACCTCAAATTTTAAAAGTTTCCACCTCTAATCTAAAAGTTTCCACCTCAAATTTTAAAGTTTCCATATTAAATTTAAAAGTTTCCACCTCAAATTTAAAAGTTTCCACCTAAAATTAAAAAGTTTCCACCTCAAATTTAAAAGTTTCCACCTCAAATTTTCAAAAGTTTCCACCCCCAATTTGGCATGTTTTTAAAGATTGCATGTTACAGGACCATGTACTCAGCATGTATGTATGTATTTTTCTCTCATAGAATTACTGTTAGAAATAAGCCAAACTATGTTAGATATAGATATCATGACCAATTTAATATGTCTAACATACATTAAATATATCTAATGACTGATGCATTTTAAGATCTTACAATCTTTTAAATAAAGGTAGTTTTTAACAATTTAATTGTTTGTTTAAGCTAATCGTTTCGTTACATATTTCTCACAAAAAAGCAGAATTCTCGTCTGACATCAGTGATTAGACATTTTTTTGCAAGCAACTAGCTTTTTTCAGGCAGTGTACACATTTCAAGCAACTAAAAAAGCATTATCTACAGCTAATTTGTAAATAATGTTTTTTTTGCAATTTAAATTAATTTCAGATTTCAATAAAATACCTAGAAATTTATGCTCTAATTGGCTTCGTATCATAAAAAAACAAGAATTTTATTTAAATCAAACAGTAGACTATAATATAGAAATAAAAATAATTTAAGAAAATTGTAATTCAATTAACTTTTAAATTTAGATTATTCATACATACAAAATTGTATAATTGTATATCTAACTTTAGATTCTCAAAGAATTAAGATAAATCTATGTTTAGCTTAAAGGAACTGTAAGCGTTCAATTTCAAGTGACCCTCCATTCACAACGATACCCTTAAAAACTTAGTCTGATCAAGTATAAATTATATATCCATGTTTTAAACTGTGTATTTTCATTTGCGGCTTTTCCGCGCGCGCGTTCCTTGCTTATATAAGCAGCAATGAAGAAATTCACAGAAATAAACACTTTTTGAGTCAGAAAAACGACGTTATCTTCCACATTTTTGATCAGATTATTATTTCAAGGGTACCGTTGTAAATCAGGCATTGCCATCTTAGCGTGAAGGGCTACTTTGAATTATGCTTACAGTCCCTTTAACGAAAAAACACGTTTCTCAATGTTTTCTTCAAAAATAAAAAAGATTTGGTATAATTGTATTAAAAGGTTAATTTAGATAAATTCATCACTAAGTAATAAATTTTAGTAAATATTATGATCTCTAGTTAATTAAAAAAAAGATAATAATAATTAAATGTAGTATGTTATGTCATTACATAACAAACAAATGTTTTTAAAAAAGTGTTCAAATTATTTTTCTAACTTTAGTTTTCTCGTTTAATCAAATTGAGAAATTGAAAAGAATGATACTATAAAGACAAAACGTTGCATTTTCGGATTAGCTCATTAAAGATTATTTCAAAAATCTAAAATTAGATGCACTTTTAATTTCCAAAATTCTACACGACACATCTTGAAACTTTATGTGCACAAAAATGTTAATGACCAAGAAATATTACTTCGAAGGCTTTGCGGATTTTCTTGAAATTTAAAATCAACTGATTTGAAAAAAAACGGTTTCTAAACTTGATATTTATTTGGTTTGGTTTCAGAGTATGGCTGGTGGTGTGATGAGCCAGGTTCAAGGGATTATACCAGGAATGAGGAGGGAAGAGGAGGTCCCTGATCCAGCCCAACCCCAGGAGGAATACCAGGAGTACCAGGTAATGCTGGGCCGCCAGATTCATCCACTCATTCAAACATTTTTGAGATATTTACAGGACATGACAAAAACAGAAAATTCTATGGTATTGCAAAATTTAATTCTAAACAACTTCGCTTTTAATAAACTATGCTAAATTTTGACTTTGGCAGAGGAAATAAGATATTAAAGGAAGAATTATCAAACCATCAAAACGGCTGGTTGACTTACATTCTTTTTCTTCCGGCCGGTCACGACTAGATTTTCGTCAGATACAAATTTTCGCATACTGGAATGACAGCACGTAAGTGAAGAATAATATTTTGCAATTGTTAGACTTCCTAAATGTTTGTGACTGTGAGTCACTTAAAAAAACGAGAGAGAAAAATTGAATGTTTAAAACGGATCTGGTACCACTACCAAGAACTACATAAATCTTCCTTAACCGAGCTGGGCCAACCATTGCGGTCCTAGTTTGTACTGTAACGCTAATTTACAATAACTAAAGCGGGCAGACCTGTGTGATTCACCATATTTTGTTAACTACCAACTATATTTGCAGTAAACCCTATAAAACTGTGGAATACACGCTAAGAAATTTCAAATTTTCATCTAACAAAATTTGTTAGAGCAGCGGCACCAAATTCAAATTTTGTTAGATGAAAATTTGAAATTTTTTAGAGTGTATGGGAAGAAGTTCATAGGAAGATGAGTATTGGAACTAGATTGAGATTTTAAATAAACCAATCATTATGAACTATACAGTTTACACAGTAAACTGTACAGTGTACAGTGTACACTGTACAGTGTACAGTGTACACTGTACACTGGACAATTCATAAGTTTTTAATTTTTTAAGTCCGTAACTTTACTTAAATATGTTGTTTTCCTATTCTACAGTTTTATGGATACAATAACTAAATTTTGCATAATTTCTAAGTAATATTTAAAACAAAACTCTAATCATATAATCGTTTAATTTGGGCAATTTTGTACACAAAGGGTACCCATAGAACATTCCGCATGCATAAAGAAAAAATTCCTAGGAATAGTAAATATTTTATTTTATTAAACTTTATGATTGAACCATTTTTCTGGAATTGAAATGCCAAAGAAATTTATCAAATTTCCGTCTGTGAAAATCTCCTATAGCCATCTTTTCTTGCAATATTATTAAACTAGCGTTGCCCAGGGTACTCTTAGTTACTCCCGCTGTTTACCCGCAGTTGGTCGTAAATTACAACCCATTCAACTTTGAATATTAAAACCAAGCCAAGAGCAATTTCCGAGTTCCCTAATTGAGGCATATCGGTCCATGGGTTCATGACAATAATCGGACAAACAAACAACCACACAGAGATTACAACTTTATATAGATAGACACATACAAGTTTTATACATCACCATTTTTCTCTTAATGAAGTTGCATTCCAAAATACAAATTTATTCTGTCACAAACTCGATTTTCAATTCGTTAATTTATTGATTGTTATCGACTAATTTGTTCGTTTTTTTCAGTCGTTTATAAATCATTGTTCATTTTCCTAAAACTGTTCGTTCAGCAAAGTTGTTCGTCCAGTAAAAAGTTTTATGTCGTTTTGAAAAAACGATAGTTTCTTATTTTTCTGATTAGTTCGTTCGTCGTTCGTTAATATTTCTAAACGACACCGTCGTTCACAAAAAAAAATTGTTTTGAAATATTGCGTTTGTTTACTAAAACAATGCCCATATCTACCTAAATCTTTGCAACCCAAGGTATAGACATTAGATATTTCAGACTATAACACGAATTAGGATAAAAAGTTTGAAATATCAAAGATTTTACACCATTAGAAAATTTGAGTTTGTGGAAAAGACTCAAGAAATACATTTCATTTTAAACTTTTCAGTTTCAAATACGTATATTTTCCTAGTTTAGGATATTTATCATTTTGAACATAAAATACCGGCCATTTTGAATATCTAGCCTTTCCATCATGTGTATATCCAATATCCGGTTTTCCAAACCCAACATAACATTACAAAGACATTTTATTAAATTAAAGGGAGTGTAAGTTTAGTTTTGATTCAAAAATTACAATTTCCGATTCACAATGGTACCCTTGTAACCTTTATCTGATCAATAATGTGGATGATATTGTCGTTTTTCTAGGTTTAAAATGTTTTTTTCTGCACGAGAAATGCGCAAATCACTTTATAGAGAACCCACAATTTTTAAACAATCAGTTTTCAAAGTGATAAACAATAATATCTAATTCATATTTTGACATTGTCATCTTTTCCTGGAGGATCACTTGAAATTACGCTTACCGTCCATTTAATGATACTCAATGAACTTCTTATATGAATGTATTTTGTAACATTTTTCAACAAAAATGTTTTCACAAACAATGTATAGTTTCTGGATCTGAGTGGATTGGATATGTAATTTTGTAGTAGAGATGTTTATAGTTTTGGTTTTTAAAAAACAATTTATTTTAAATTCCAAGATTTAAAAACTGTATTCTGTTAAGATTTTCTTTTATTAACTTTGCCCCCGCCCCCAAAAAAAGAATACGGAAATACGTTTTAAAAACAATCGTTCAATTGTTCGTTTTGGATTTTTTACTTCGTTTGTACAGTGTTACCCATACAGAATAAGACTGTAAAGACGACCTATAACTCTTTTAACATTCTGATTCTAAGCTTTAAAGTCTTGCCTTAAATTAGGTCGTTTAATGACTTATTTAAAAATTTAAAAAAGAACGAAACAAGTTAACACAGTACAGTCGTTTCTGAAGTCTCGTCCTTTGTGGGTAATCCTGTAGCATATATAATCCTGTAGCATATATAATCCTGTAGCATATATAATCCTGTAGCATATATAATCCTGTAGCATATATAATCTTGAATCTGTCAGGATCAAAGTTTGGCACAGTGTAAGATAACAAAAGTTTAAAGTAAACAATTGTGAAAACGTCTTTCACGCACCCCTGACTCTTTAGTAAAAGTAAAATATAACCTAAAGTATGATCGCGTCAGCCTTGTTGCACCGGCTAGTCCTATTGAGTGTCTGCTTCATTTACCCAATGCAATGTCCAGGCGGTACAGTACAAACTGGGACCGGAAAGGTTGACCCGACTCGGAAATTCCAATGTATTACAGCTGCCCGTGCTTTTATTATTTTGTTCACCTCTCTGCCATATTTTGCAAGCACTATTTTCAACAGTTGAAACTTTGTTAATTCTGCAGAATTTATTTGGAAGCAAGGTACTAATGCAAGGAAAGTTAATTGCAGTTGCGTATACTCTGCGTACATATTGAAACCAGTTCTCTCTGGGCGGAATTTGTAAACAAGAATAGATGCATCAGTGTTCGTCTAGTATCCGAGGAGGATAAAAGCATTTAATTTTGATAATTTCGAAAATTCACATAATAGTTTCCTGTGACCAGAATATTTCATAGATTATTTTTGTGAAAATTGATTCCATGTCAGGCTGTGACATCCGTCTTGTGTTTACTTTTCCGCCAAAAGACAGTACACTGCAGTACAAAAAAATGCGCGCACCTCTGAAATAACTTTCCTTGCATTAGTACCTTGTTTGGAAGTATATTCCCCAACATTGTGTTCCATGCTTGATGAAAATTAAAGAGTGAGTTGCAGGAACTATATAATTGCTGCACTTAAATATATTATTACAAGAAATACAAGAACAAGAAAAATTTGATTATAAAAGATTAATATTTATAAAATCAAATTAAGTTTGTGTATAAAATTACAACATTAGATTAAGATTTTTCTCTCATAAATAACCAAACTACCGTTTTCTGGAAAAAATATGTTTTTTTTTCAAGTTTTTCATTTTTTAAATCAAGCTAAGAACATTCACGTGGTTCTACCAAGTTCCCTCCCCAATTAAAATTTGAGGCAAATCGGTCAAGGGGTTCATAAGTTATGATCAGACATACAAACAAATCTGTTTTTTTTCAGGAGGAACAGTACACTGAGTAGAGTTATGGTGAAAATCAATAGACAGAGTGAACCAATAGCAGAGTACATGCTCATGTACACAGTGTACACTGGGTGTACTCAGTACACTAATACTCCATGATAGATCAGAATATTACAAGTGCTATAGTTTGTGTACATTTGTACGCCATTTGTTGTTGACAGTCAGCATGGAAGGGAAAGCATACACATGTTCACCCGGTGTACACAAACACACCCTGCTGTGCCGTACACAAGAAACACTATGTGACACCATCTGCATGACTTGTTGATTGATCGATTTATACATATTCATTATTCAATATATGTTGACCAGGAGATGGCCAACTTTTTAGAAAAAATAATTTCAAATTTCTGGCATCAAAATCGGCAACAAATGTGGAACAAATAGAAAGTTTCTTCCATCTTCCGGTTCTTTAAAACTTTCAAGATTCATTCAAAATATTAATTTTATTCAATGTTATATCCGGCTTTATCAAAGATTTAAATTTCAGCGCTGCGTCGTATTATTGTAACGACGACCTTTCAATTTCCTCCATTTTGTCATTTTTAAATTCTTTGACTGTAGATTAATCTTAAAAGTTATCTATTTTGTATTTTGTGATCTAACACGGAACTTGTACCCAACTCCAGTTTATAGACCAGCCATTTAAATGTTTTATAAAGAAATTATCTTGTAGAATTCTTATTCTTATTCATCGTTTGGTTTGCCTTCATTACAGCTCACTGTTATAGAATCCTAAACACATCTTTGTGATTAGATAGTTTTGCTTCTTATCATTTGAACGACACTTGTCCAGGTCCTAATTCTCCGAAAATCCGCAAATTTCTGATTTCACCTGATCCCAGAATTCGAGGATTTTCTAGAATCTTTCCTGGACCAACAGCTGTTTGATTATAATGCAAGAAGTCTAGAAATGTCGTCGTTACTGATCATAAATGTTTGAAATAATAAACGTTGTTCTCTTATTCTTAACTTGATTTATTATTTGTATGAGATGCATGGCAAATAGATGAATTAGGTGTGACAGAAAAAGTTTGAAATCAGGATAATGGTGACCGATGGTTTGCCAAGTTTTGCCAACTTGGCTTGGTTCCCTATTGTAATTAAAAATATTCAGTTAGAGATAGGATCTATCTGTTAAAACAAGGAGAACAACATCATACAGTAAGGCCCATAAACCTGTGGTGTAGTAAGACGAATGTAAAAATGTACTGAGAAACTTTAAGGAAAAATTTATACAATCACGAAACCTTTCACTGCACTCTGAGAAGGTTTTCTAAATGTATGTGGACTGTGGAGTATACTTGATCAAAAGCTGTTTTGTGG
>NW_019398135.1:0-24319 GCF_000591075.1 Eurytemora carolleeae
GAATAACTATACTGACTACTCAGCTGAATGAATATAATCAAAGTTGACAGTATCTGTCAAGGTTTGATGAATCGGGATCAGAGAGGTTTGCTCCGGGTTGGGCTTTAAACACAAGGATTGGACTAAGAGCAGTGTATGAGAAGTAATCCCTGGAAAATCTGGGATTTATATTTCAATTTGAAATATTTGAATATCCTCCGAACTCGGACTGTTTTCCTCTCTAGCTCTGATTTACATATGCATCATTTTGTCATGCCTTATTTAAAATCACTTTTTAGAGTAATGGTTTATTGGTTCGAATATGGAATCAAAGGTGTGGTTTATTGGTTGAAAAGAGAAGGAGTACTGCGGCTTACTGGTGGATAAAAGAAAGAGAACTGTGGTTTATTAGTTGAAAAGAAAAGGAGAATTGTGGTTTATTAGAAGAAAAGAGATGGAAAACTGTGCTTTATTGGTTGAAAATAGAAGGAGACCTATGGTTTATTGGTTGACAGAGAAGGAGAACTGTGATTTATCGGTTGAAAAGAGAAGGAGAACTGTGGTTTACTGGTTGATAAGAGAAGGAGAACTGTGGTTTATTAGTTGAAAAGAGATGGAGAATTGTGGTTTATTAGTAGAAAAGAGAAGGAGAACTGTGGTTTATTAGTAGAAAAGAGAGGGAGAGCTGTGGTTTATTGGTTGAAAGATAAGGAAAGCTGTGGTTTTTTGGATGAAAAAAGAGAAGTAGAACTGGGGTTTATTGGTTGAAAAGAGAAGAAAAACTGTGGTTTATTGGTTGAAAAGAGAAGGAGTACTGTGGGTTATTGATTGAAAAGAAGAGGAAAACTGTGGTTTATTGATTGAAAAGAGAAGGAGAACTGGGGTTAATTGGTTGAAAAGAGAAGAAGACCATTTGGTTGAAAGAGAAGGAGAACCGTAGTTTATTGTTTGAAAAGAGAAGGAGTACTGTGGGTTATTGGTTGAAAAGAGAAGGAGAACTGTGGTTTATTGGTTGGAAAGAGAAGGAGAACTGTGGTTTTTGGTTGAAAGAGAAGGAGAACTGTGGTTTATTGGTTGACAATAGAAGGAGAACTGTTGTTTATTGGTTGAAAAGAGAAGAAGTACTGTGCGTTATTGGTTGAAAAGAGAAGGAGAACTGGGGTTTATTGGTTGACAGAATAGGAGAACTGTGGTTTCTTGGTTGAAAAGAGAAGAAGATCTGTGGTTTTTGGTTGAAAGAAAAGGAGAACTGTGGTTTATTGGTTGAAAAGAGAAGAAGATATGTGGTTTTTGGTTGAAAGAGAAGGAGAACTGTGGTTTATTTGTTGAAAAGAGAAGGAGAACTGTGGTTTATTGGTTGAAAAGAGAAGGAGAACTGTGGTTTATTGGTTGAAAAGAGAAGGAGAACTGTGGTTTTTTGGTAGAAAAGAATAGAAAATGTCGTTTATTTGCTGAAAAGAAAAGGAAAAATTGTGGTTTATTGGTTGAAAAGAGAAAAAGAGCTGTAGTTTATTGGTAGAAAAGAATAGAAAATGTGGTTTATTTGCTGAAAAGAAAAAGAAAAATGTGGTTTATTTGCTGAAAATAAAAGGAAAAATGTGGTTTATTGGATGAAAAATTTGTTTGTTTCGTTGATAAAGGAATCAAAAATGTGGTTTAATTATAAATAGATGAAGAAAAGGAGCAATAAATTTTAATAAAACATAAAAATACTGATGTTTTGAAAAATTATAAATGTAAAGGTTTCATTTCAATTTTTCTTTGTGTTTGTGCTGTATCAGCGAATTATTCTCAAAATAGAAAATATTGTTTTCACATTTCAGAATTTTGATTCTAAACTTCAAACATTGTAAAAATTGCAAAATTTCAGTTTGAAAACGAGCTTCATATATACATTGTACATTTTAGAACTATAAAGCACTTGTTTATAGCTTTAGTTTTTAAGAAGTAATTGGCAAAACTTGAGAGCTCTCAACCTTTGAGACTGAGAAGTAGCGGACTCTATTAATGATGATTTTTAATAAAAATTCACTAATTAAGAACAGTAAGGACGTAAAAGGACGCACAGTGAGGACGTAATATAGGACTCACAGTATGAGGACGTAAATTTAGAACGCACAGTGAGGACATAATTTAGAACTCACGGTATAAGGACGTAAATTTAGAACGCACAGTGAGGAAATAATTTAGAACTCACGGTATAAGGACGTAAATTTAGAACGCACAGTGAGGACATAATTTAGAACTCACAGTATAAGGACGTAAATTTAGAACGCACAGTGAGGACATAATTTAAAACTCACAGTACAAGGACGTAAATTTAGAACGCACAGTGAGGACGTAAATTTAGAACTCACAGTAAGGACGTAAATTTAGAACGCACATTATGGACTCCATATCACAGGGATACACATATTGAAGATATACATGAAGCTTCATATAAGAAATATCACAAAAGCTGACTTTATTGAGTACAGGTAGAANCCTGTATACTGTCTACTATATACTGAATAAGGAGTTCTGTATACAGTATACTGTATATAGTATAAGGAGTCCTGTATACTCTATACTGTATACTGTACACTGTATAAGGAGTTCTGTATTCAGCATACTGTATATAGTATAAGGAGTCCTGTATACTGTATACTGTACAGTGTACACTGTATAAGGAGTCCTGTATTCAGAATACTGTATATAAAGTATAAGGAGTCCTGTATACTGTATACTGTATGTATAAAAGCTGAATGTTTATTATTATTCTCTTTTGATATTCAAATGATTAATTATCTATCTATCTATCTATCTATCTATCTATCTATCTATCTATCTATTTATCTATCTATCTGTCTATCTATTTATCTATCTATCTTTCTATCTATCTATCAATCTATCTATCTATTTATCTATCAATTTTTCTATTTATTTATCTATTTATCTATCTATCTATCTATATAATCTGTATATTTATCTATCTATCTATCTATCTATCTATCTATCTATCTATCTATCTATCTATCTATCTATCTATCTATCTATCTGTCTATCTATCTATCAATCTATCTATCTATCTATTTATCCATCAATCTTTCTATTTATTTATCAATTTATATATCTATCTGTCTATCTATCTATCTATCTATCTATCTATCTATTTATCTATCAATCTTTCTATTTATTTGTCTATTTATATATCTATCTGTCTATCTATCTATCTATCTATCTGTCTATCTATCTATCAATCTATCTATCTATCTATTTATCCATCAATCTTAATATTTATCTATCAATCTATCAATCTACCTATTTATCTATCAATCTTTCTATTTATTTGTCTATTTATATATCTATCTGTCTATCTATCTATCAATCTATATATCTATCTATTAATCTATCTATTCTGACTATTGCATTCACCATACAATGGTTAGAACAGTTTTCATGTACTTTTACAGACAATATACTTAAGATATAATAGAATATACATAAATATACCACATATACATTTATCTATATATATATATACTCTGCTTCTCTGTAGCTGTATGTGTGTCTGTTCTGTAAACGTCGAAACGACTAAACATGATCCAGGGAAGGCTTATGCATGATTAAAATTTTAAAAACTAGCCTCCAATAAAATTCGATTTTCATCAAATTTTGAAAGTTTATAGAGGACGTGAGTCAGACTCTAATAAAATGCATAAATAACTTCCAGTATATATATTTCTTATAACTTATTACTAGAGGGTTCAGAACTAGAGTCAATATCGATATCGCACGTGTAGACTGTAGAGATCATATCAGTACTTATGCCCCGTATCCATTCTATCTCATTCTGTTGAATCTTGTGGAACTAGTTTAACGCGGCCAGGCATCGTCTTCCACAAGTTCACGAATTTTTTTTATAAATCCGTGAACATTTTTTGTTATTTTTTACAATGTTTGCAAAGAGAAAATGTTCACAATTAAAATAGAGCCTGGAAAGCCTAGTAATATACATTTATGTTGAACACACATTAAGAATAAAAGGGACTGAATGCCCAGAATTATAATTGCTTAAAATAATTAATAGACCGAGTTTTATGGTTTTTGTTTCTTTGATTCATTTAAAGTTATCGCAAGTCTGATTTATGAAATCTTTAATAGAAAATGGTAACCATCTTTAGATATTTATAAAAATTATTTGTTTGACTTTTTGGCTTCGTTTTTTCAATAATACCTAGTCTGCTATCCAGGGTCTGCAGTACTTTTTCAATAATTCCTAGTCTGCTATCCAGGGTCTGCAGTACTTTTTCAATAATTCCTAGTCTGCTATCCAGGGTCTGCAGTACTTTTTCAATAATACCTAGTCTGCTTTCCAGGATCTGCAGTAATTTTTCAATAATTCCTAGTCTGCTTTCCAGGGTCCGCAGTACTTTTTCAATATTTCCTAGTCTGCTATCCAGGGTTTACAGTACTTTTTCAATAATTCCTAGTCTGCTATCCAGGGTTTACAGTACTTTTTCAATAATTTCTAGTCTGCTATCCAGGGTTTACAGTACCTTTTGATTATTTCCTAGTCTGCTTTCCAGGGTTTACAGTACTTTTTTATTATTTTCTAGTCTGCAGTTTTTTATTAACAATTACTTGTCTCATTTTTGGCTCTGCGATTACTTAAAAAATTGATTTTTTCCAGGCTGATCAACATGTAAAAGTGTTCTGATTTCTGAGATCTACAGCCGGCCATTTCTGATATTTACTAGTCCGAGGATTTATGTTCTTCAGTTCTTTCAAATACTTGAAGTCTGATTTCTGGGCTCTGTGGTTCTTTTTAAATAGTTGCTAGTCTGATTTCTGGACTCTGCACTGCTTTTTGAATAATTTTTAGTCTTATTTCTGGGCTCAGCAGTTCTTTTTTAATAATTGTTAGTCCAATTTTTGGACTCTGCACTTCTTTTTAAATAATTGTTAGTCTAATTTCTGTTCTCTGTAGTTCTTTTGAATAATTGTTAATCTAATTTCTGGTTTCTGCAGTTCTTTTTGAATAATTATTAGTCTAATTTCTGGACTCTGCAGTTCTTTTTAAATAATTGTTAGTCTAATTTCTGTTTTCTGTAGTTCTTTTTTAAACAATTGTTAGTCTTATTTCTGGTCTCTGCAGTTCTTTTTAAATAATTGTTAGTCTAATTTCTGGTCTCTGCAGTTCTTTGCGAATAATGCTTAGTCTTATTTCTGGGCTCTGCAGTTCTTTTTGAATAATTGCTAGTCTGATTTCTGGGCTCTGCAGTTTATCTTCGTCTTTGCTCTCTTGTTAAATTTAATAAAGTTAAGTATAGTTCCTACAAAATGGAAATTTATGTTAATTTTCCTACAGTAGAATCTTTCTTTAATTCAAGTCTTTCGACATCTCAAAGCATCAAGAAATGTTTAAACTGAAAAAACACAACTAATAATTTTAGAAAAAGAAAGAGAATCAAAATGAACTTGAATTTGTGATGACAAGTTACTTCTGTAATGTCAATGAAATATAAATTAGACAACTAGTTAATCTTATAAAAAATATTTTTCTAGTTTTTAATTGGTTGCTTGAGTTGTACAATTTACGTTTTATTCTTAAAGGGACCGTTCACTTATTTGGGTAATTTCAGGCTGAATTGAACGCGGCATGACAAATGAAAAGTTGTGCACATACGCGAACAAAATCTACAAAATCTACGAACCAAAATACTAGTAATGATTAATTGATTGTCGTAGAGACGTCGTCTTTGTATACATATTTTACATGTTTTATTGCGTAAAATGTAAATTTCTTGCTAACTCAAATATCAAAATTTTTCATATTTTTGTTTATAATAACGAACACATAATGACATTAAAATATAATAAATCTAAATGTTATTGGGCTGCTGTTACTGAAAAAAACATCAAATAGTGTCTATAGAGAGGGACCGTCCCTTTCCGCTCAAATTCTGAACGAAAATTCGGCTTTTTCTCCGGCCACAGTTGTATTTGAAAAGTAAGACTATTACCAATCAAGAGCGAATAGGCAGTTCAGTATACCCTGAAATTACCCAAATAAGTGAACGGTCCCTTTAATGAACTGATACTCGACACAATTTCTAATTCACTAATTCTTTTTTCTTCGCAACCTGATGTCGTAGCCCTTAGATTTTTCATACTGAGAATTCATAAATTGTCAAAGTTTGAAATATCATGAGTTTTCACCATCAGGTTGCAAACAGATAAGGGTTAAAAAGTATAGTTATTGGCTAGTAATCAATTTCTTTCTAAAAATGAGAGATAAATGAGATTTTTGACCACTTAATATAATATTGTATGGAAGTCATCCAAGTTGTTCTTAGTATTTATAAAAATGTATGCAGTATAATTCGTCCAGAATAAATTTCTTAATTGCTAGCAAAAAGTAACTAAAATATTTGTATTGTCTGTGTGTTTGTTTGTATCCAATAAACGGATACGCTACCACTGTGCTGTGCTTAATGAATGCTCGAATATTTTCTTGAAGCTTACGTCACATTGACATTTGTTACCAAAGGTATTAAAATTTACTTAAAATATAATAATATAATAATATAATAATATAATATTATACTTTTCTATGTGATATTTATATTGTATAAATTCTAATCTTCGTGCAATAAATATTTGATTTGATTTGATTTGATTTGAATAATATAATAATATAATAATATAATAATTAAAATACTTTAAAAATCTTAGATTTTTATTGCTTAAAATGTAGACAGAACAAATGTTCCCAAGTAAAAGAAATAATAAAAATAAAAAATATCATTCAAGAAATTCTTTATTTTTCAATTTTGAAAAACTGATTAGAGTTGAAACCAGGGAATTAGAACACGAAAAGAGTAGAAATAAGATTTTATGACTGCGACACAGTGCAACACGAGTTTACATACATGAGGAAGGAAGGGAGAGAAGGGAGGGAAGGAAGGGAAGGGAGGAAAGGAAGGAAGGGAGGGAAGGGAGGGTAGGGAGGAAGTAAAGGGAAGGGAGAGATGTAGTAAGAAAAGGAATGACGGGAAAAAAGAATTACTAAATAATCGAAAAAAAAGTTTGAGAACGGGAAGATAAAGGGAAGGAATGTTTTAGATGAAGTATAAAGGGGAAACGAAGAAAGAAGGCAGAGTACTAGATAAAGATCATCAGAACAAGAATAAAAAGGGAAGGATTTAACAGGATGAAGATTATCAGAACAAGAATAAAAAGGGAAGGATTAAACAGGATAAAGATCATGATTATAAGAATGAAAAGGGAAGGATTAAACAGGATAAAGATCATGATTATAAGAATGAAAAGGGAAGGATTAAACAGGAATTAGGATAAAGAAGTTAAAAGTTAAAATAAAGAAGCGGTTTTTTTTGCACTATCTTTATTATATAAGAACAGGATAAATATCATCATGCTGAACAAGAATAAAAAGGGAAGGATTAAACAGGATAAAGATCATCATGCTGAACAAGAATAAAAAGGGAAGGATTAAACAGGATAAAGATCATGATTATAAGAATAAAAAGGGAAGGATTGAACAGGATAAAGATCATG
Source organism: Eurytemora carolleeae (assembly GCF_000591075.1). Classification (NCBI taxonomy): domain Eukaryota; kingdom Metazoa; phylum Arthropoda; class Copepoda; order Calanoida; family Temoridae; genus Eurytemora; species Eurytemora carolleeae. The sequence continues at coordinate 7,540 of NW_019398135.1, forward strand.
ATTATAAGAATGAAAAGGGAAGGATTAAACAGGATAAAGATCAAGATTATAAGAATGAAAAGGGAAGGATTAAACAGGAATTAGGATAAAGAAGTTACAAGTTAAAATAAAGAAGCGGTTTTTTTTGCACTATCTTTATTATATAAGAACAGGAAGGGGTGTATTAATCTGTCAGAGACAAAACTATCTCTTCTCTAATGATAAAATGTAAAATAAATAAATTAATTGCCTTATCCTGTAAATACGACATTCTATGATGTCAACGTGATAAAAGTAACTTGTACTCCTTAGGGGGAAATACTATAGTAGAATAAAACATATTTTTATCAGACTGTGGAACCTGAGAACGGAGCACGGACCGACCACTATAGTTTCAGTAGAAGTTAATATTTCCATTTACTAATAGCGCCGATTGAAGGATTCATAACTCTAATCGGATAATGAGATAGATAGAAAGATAGATATTACCGCCATACTATTTCTAATGGTTCAGAATAGACAACAACCCCATGACTTAATCCTGATTGGATCAGGCGCTAATGGACTTGGCTTACAAAAGTGCGACGAGAAAGGCGAGAAGATGTACCACTAATAAAAATGTCCATCAAGCGACATCTGGACAAGGAAGGCTAGGTAAGGGGATAAGGAATAGGATAGAAAGGATAGGGAAGGAGAGATAAGGAGTAGGATGGAATCATAATAGGTATAGGTAATGAGGATAAGGAATATAATAGGGAGGATAGGTAAGGATGGATAAGAATAAGAAAAGAAGAATATAAGTAAGAGGGGATAAGAAATAGGATATGGAGGATAGGTATTAGGTAAGGATGGATAAGAATAGGAAAAGAAGAATATAAGTAAGAGGGGATAAGGAATAGGATATGAAAGATAGGTAAGGATGGATAAGAATAGGATAAGAAGAATATAAGTAAGAGGGGATAAGGAATAGGATATGAAGGATAGGTAAGGACTAAGTGTGATGAATCTCCACAAGGGAAAGTAAATGAATGTATAAGGATATGTAAAGTAAACTATGTATTGTAAAACAACACTTCTTTAAATTAAATATCGTCCAAGCATAAACTGAGAAAGTATTAAGTCCGGAAAGCTCTAACCTACTATCTGTCCTGCTATCTATCTGTCCTTCTATCTATCTATCTATCTATCTATCTAACTATTCCCGCACCTCGGTAGTAAGGATAGTCAACTCAATACTTTGATGGGTTTCGAGCTTGAGTTTTAAGTTTCTTGTTTTACTAGTTTATATCTTCAACCTTCATCTGCTTTTTTCACGTATCATCATCATTAGTATATTGATAGATTCCTAGACAGTATTGTAGTGAAACAAGTGTTAAAAACATTGTCACTTGTTAAATCTTAATCTGTGGCGTAAAGTTTTATATTTACATTAATAATAATATTACTGTTTGAAACTTGTAATTAATTGTTTTTTTGGTATTCTTTTAATTATAAGATTTTTAAACTGTTGATTGATTGAATTGTCTTGAATTTAAAGCGGGTCATGACCGATTATCAAATGTATCATTAAAAGCTTTTCCTGACCAAAAATGGGGAAAATACCGTCGTTTTTCTTGCTTGAAAATTCATCCATTTATTCTGTCGCTATAGAAATTCGCAAGAAACCACAATTTAAAATAAACAATTTTAAAAGAGAGGTATTTCATTTATTCTATAATCAGACGTAGTTGTTAAGGTTACCGTTGTGAAACTGACATTCAATAGTACGTCTACAGTCCCTTTAAGACAGGACTTTTGATATTACGTCTACAGTCCCTTTAAGCCAGGACTTTTGATATTACGTCTGAAGTCCCTTTAAGTCAGGACTTTTGATAATACGTCTACAGTCCCTTTAAGTCAGGACTTTTGATAATACGTCTACAGTCCCTTTAAGTCAGGACTTTTGATATTCCGTCTACAGTTCCTTTAAGTCAGGACTTTTGATAATACGTCTACACCTTTAAGTCAGGACTTTTGATAATACGTCTACAGTCCCTTTAAGTCAGGACTTTTGATAATACGTCTACAGTCCCTTTAAGTCAGGACTTTTGATATTCCGTCTACAGTCCCTTTAAGTCCTGGTTGCATTCAACAAATTTCCAATATGAAAACAAAATCGGAATCCCCATGGCAACTCGAACTAGAATTTTTTGGTTAGACAAATCATTCGCTTGTGTTGTGATCTTCAATGATTACTTTACAGCACAGCACGATTAAAAAAACAGTTGAATGCACCATGAACAGAAGTTTTTATCAAACTTTGCAAGAATAATCTATGTCACGAAAACTCTAGAAATCCGCTCAAAATAAACATTTTTGTAGTTTTTAAACCGGAAATAAATAATTTTATCTCTCGATCAAATTTGAAAACTGTCAGATATATCCTTGGAAACCTTGAAATATCAATAGTATCAATGCAGGCTAAAAAATGGATAGTTTGTCTAAAAAGTTGCCCGGGCCTGTCAGGAAGAGAATGCGAAGACGACCTAAAAAGCTGGGAGAATGGAGGGATGTAGTGTCTAAGTAAGAAAATCACCTACAGAATATATTTGATTGAAAATGTATTAAAGTCTTATTTTAATAAATAATGGCGCAACTTGTTATCGAGAATTAGACAGAGCTCGGCAATTTTCATGCTGTCTGAGCTGTGGAAATCCGATCATCGATTTTTCTAAAAGTCGTGGCCACTGATTGACAGTTTTTCAAAAAAAAAGTATATAATCTCTATCTTGATTTCTCAATAGGGGTAAATCATATATGGGACTCTTTAAAAATTTAGTGTAAGTTCCTTGGGAAGCTATTTGAAATCCCCTTAAACAAAATTAAGTTTTCAGAATGTAAACTAAAGATAAATACCTAGAAAAAAATTTGGCTAAAACACTTGGTTTTAAAGTGAAAATTTCTTAGATTACTTAGCAACAATCTTAATTAAGTGTTCAGTGGCCGAATGGGCGGCGGTTTAAATTTAAGCCGCGGCTTAAATATGGTTGGTTCCACTTAAAATTGTATCAAATGTTTCAAGATTTAAGCCGGCGCTTAATTTAAACCGGGTTTTGGCGGATTTTGGCGGATTTAAACTACGGCTCAAATTCTTTAAATTCCATCTCAGTTTATATAGGTTTAAAATACATTTAAGTACAATTCACGTATTTGCGTCAACAAAAAACATTTTAAGTTTCTTTTTCCATTTTCTTTGCAAATAATATGATTTCGAACTGTAATTTCTCGACAAATAAAAACAAGATGTATTCTACAGATCTTGTATTTTTAATACATTGAACAGTGTTCTTCAAGGGGGGTAGAAATTTAAAAAATAAACGTCGATGAAATCGGCCAATTGGTTCATGTTGAGCTATGATAGGCCCTTATCAGAACATGGTTTTATTTAAATCAGATCTTTTCCTTATTGTCTTTTATTCCCATTTTTAGCTTTGCTGATATGGGTTCTCAAAACCTCAAAATATCCTTGAATACATGTTGATGGCAAGAAAATACTTAATACTACTTTGTCTTTTTCCATTATTAATTTTGCTTCTGGTGTAAATTCACTGTTAAAAACATGTGTGTAAAATAGCACTAATCTAAAGCTCGATATCGAGAGTAGCAACTTTTAAATTCAAAGCTAATGTTCTTGGTCCCATGGGTTTCGGCCACAAGGAATTAATTTAGGTCCTTTGAACGGCAAAAGATACGGATCCATGGATTCACAACACACAAGTTTAGACCTCAAAACATATAGATATTTATTTATCAGGGGCCTTAAAAATAACATTTTTGGAAAATATATTCTTTTTCGATCTCAATTAATATTTGGTTGATCGGGCCCAAGTCCTACATAACCCAGGATACCGGCCAACATTTTGCCATCAGTCAATTTTGACTTGAAAATATTTTTGAAATCAAAACAGAAATATATCTGCAAAATCTTGATTTACTTTCTTTATAATGCCAATGGTTTGATCTAAGCATGTTATATTAGCATAAATATAAAAATGAATTACTGAACTCTTAAATTCAAATATTTTGAAAACGATTGAACAAGAATCAGAATACATCTAAAATTAAATAATGAGCGCTAATATTGAAATTGTGCAGTATTGAGGGAGTGCAAATATCCGATTAAGATGTCAAATATCCGATTAAAATGTGCAAATATCCGATAAAGATGTGCAAATATTCGATTAAGGTGTGCAAATATCCGATTAAGATGTGTAAATATCCGATTAAGATGTGCGAATATCCGATTAAGATGTGCAAATATCCGATTAAGATGTGCAAATATCCGATAAAGATGTGCAAATATCTGATTAAGATGTGCAAATATCTGATTATGATGTGCAAACTCCCGGAATTCCCGAATGCTTTTGACCGGAAATGTAAACAAAGAATTTAGATTCATAAACAGCTGAGATTCTACAGAGCTTTAGGATTTAAATAAAAAAATTAACCCTTCAATCTCTGCAGTCCAAAAATGATAAACCACTTCGGAGCAGTCCGAAATATCACACTTTTTGTACCATTTATGCTTTCCATTAGTAACTCTTTTCACATGGACTGTCCCATCCTGAACTGGGATGCGAGGGGTAGGGTTAAAAAAAATTGATCTTTATATAAAGCGAGTGTTTGCGAAAAATTAAAGGGAGTATAGGCTTACGTCGAAAAATATTCGATGGTGATTGCTACTAATATTCGACGCATTCGTATAAAGTTGATATTTCATTATATTTTTTATTTTTTATGATCCGAGAGTTCATTTTGAAAATATTCTTTCATGTTTCGAGAATTCTTGATAAAGAAGACGACAGTTTCATATTTTTCAGGAATGTTCGAAAATCCACACCACCCGTGAAAACAAGTTGCAAGCGAAAAATTAAATAGTATAAAATATCAACTATATACTAATGCATAGAAAAAAAATCGATGATTATAGGTTGTAATACCTGAATGATTTGTTTGGAATAGAATTGATTTTTTACGATCCGAGTCGAATATTGAAACTTTCTGAATTTGTATAGACGCTACGTTCTTCGGTATAAGTCGTTTTTAACAATTTTCTCCTGATAGACACAACAGATAGAAGTAAGATTTTAGAAATTTCCATCGAATATTTTTCGACATAAACCTTTACCCAACGTGGATTTAACGGTTCTGTCAATATTCCAGAAAAACATGATTAAAATCGCAATTTGAACTATTAAACATAATCTTTTAGCCATTTTTCTTATTTACTTTTTTGTCAGCATATACGTTTTGAATGAAAAGTATAAAGAAAAAAAATCCATAAGTTTAAATTGATTGTTAAATTATAGACCAAATCGCGTATGATTTCAAATAGAAGAAACCGAATGCCTCTCACTTTGTTTAGTCCGTGGTACCCCCTTTCATTTTTCGAGAACACTCCCTTTATGTTGTTTGGACTTAATGTAAAAGATTGAACAGTATTTTTCTCACTCAGAACGATAAACATTTGACATTCTAACCCTTTTCTCTGTTTCCTTCCCCTCCCATGAAAGCAGGTATAAATTCACAGAAATTCTCTGTTTAGAAAAAGAAATTTACAGGGTTTCACTGCACATTAATACACTTAAAGGGACTGTAAGCATAATTTCAAGTAACCCGATTCATAACGGTACTCTTAATAGCTTTGTTTGATCAAGTATGAATTAGATATCAATGATTCAAATTTTGGAAACTGATTTTATATTTATAGTTTGTTTCTCTTCCAAAGTGACTTGCGCATTTATAAATTCTACTGTAGAAAAACGCATAGGAATGATCAGAATTAAACACTTTTAAACCTAGAAAAACGACAACATCTTCCACGTAATTGATCAGATAAAGGTTTAATTGGGTACCGTTGTGAATTGGGTATTATAACTTGTACACGAAGGGTACCTTGAAGTTACATTTTGCAGTCCCCTTTCTTAATATTGTTCAAGTTTTTTTAACTATGCTCTGTGTATAATAAACTGCCCTTATTGTTCAAGTTTCCTTAACTATGCTCTGTGTATAATAAACTGCCCTTATTGTTCAAGTTTCCTTAACTATGCTCTGTGTATAATAAACTGCCCTTATTGTTCAAGTTTCCTTAACTATGCTCTGTGTATAATAAACTGCCCTTATTGTTCAAGTTTCCTTAACTATGCTCTGTGTATAATAAACTGCCCTTATTGTTCAAGTTTCCTTAACTATGCTCTGTGTATAATAAACTGCCCTTATTGTTCAAGTTTCCTTAACTATGCTCTGTGTATAATAAACTGCCCTTATTGTTCAAGTTTCCTTAACTATGCTCTGTGTAAACTAAACNTCCTGTATCCAACCCTATATATTCTAGGATAGATCTGAGTAAACTGTATATCCATTATCTACCTGCATCTAACCCTATCTCCCAGAAGCTGTATAATGTTGCTCCAGATAAACTGTTCAGGTGAGTTCAGAGTTAGACTATTTAAAACTGAAAACTGTAATTTCGCCTTCAGAGGAACGGTCTTGTTTTGATGGCTAGGCAAGCAGAAACTTAATAATTCTTCTTTATCAGAATAAGATGTTTGAATATAAAGATTTCAATTCACACCAAACCAATTATACTTTTTTGAGACCGTTTATAGATAATGGGTTTTGCGCATATAAAACAATATCAACCGATTTGGAAAAGCGCGAGCTCATTTGTAATCTGGGAAAGATATCAATTCTTTAATCTAGGATGCATATGAAATAATCTAGGATGGAAATGAATTATGTAGGATGGATATGAATTATCTAGGATGGATATGAATTATCCAGTATGGATATGAATTATCAAGGCCGGATGGATATAAATTATCTAGGATGTATATAAATTATTTAGGGTAGATATAAATTATCTAGGATGGATATGAATTATCTAGGATGGACATAAATTATCTAGGATGAATATAAATTATCCAGGATGAATATAAATTATCTAGGATGGATATGGCGGATATTGTTGAGGTTAGGAAAGGTTTCTCCACCGATACATTTAACCAGGTAAATTCTTTTGATATCAATTTATTAACTATAAAATATATCCATATCATAAAATATTACGGTATCTTAGGATTCATTTAACTTTGATGCGGAATAGGCCGGTTCTGTAAAAAATGGTGTTCGGTATTTTCCCTAAGGCATTTTCCCAAGGACGACTTTCCAAGTGACAATTTCCCAAGTTGCAACTTCCCAAATGTGCAATTTTCCAAGCGGCAACTGTCCAAGGGTTAGATTAGGCCTTCCGAGACGCCGCAAGCTGCAATGAGGGCTGAGCACTGCGAATAGGATGAGCTAGAGGGGCCGAGCGCTGCGGTAAGAACAGGCTAGGGGGAGAGCACTGCGGCTAGGAAAATTGCCGTTTTGGAAATTGCGCAGTTGGGAAGTTGCCAGTTGCCAGTCCTGGACCAGTCCTGTAAAACTGGACCCGAATCCTGGATCAGTCATTTAAAACTTGACGAGGATCCTGGATCAGTCATGTAAAAATGGTTCTGAATCCAGGATCAGTTCTACAATAAATGGACCCGGATCCCGGATCAGTCCTTCAAAAACCAGACTGAGATCCTTGATCTGTCTTACACGAAATAGACTCGAATTCCACCGGATCCTGGACCTGTATTGCAAAAATGGATCCGGATTCAGATGCAGATCAAAATCATGAATTTTCTTTTTCTTTTCTCACTATTTATTTACTATTAAGAGATTAGGACGTTTTCAATAAACTCTTTGTAAATAACTCTTAAGATTTGCGTTTTCAGAGAAAAAAATTTTTCGTTTAAAATTTATATTTTGACACTTGAATTCGGATTAGCGGATCTGCACATTTTAGCGGATCCAGCGGATCCGTGGATCCAACGCACTGATATAGACTCCAGGAAAATGTTAATAACCGTATCCGGGTATGTCCAACTATATCAACAATCCAGAATATCAGATTTTACATTTCCAAATATTTAAAAATGATATTCAATTCATACTTTTTCTCTGAAATCACAAAATAGTATGTTGTCAGTAACTTTAGGTTACCTGCCATAGAGAATATAATATATATTAGAGAGGAATTAAAAGAATCTCTCGTTATGACTTTTTTCAGTCCCTTTCAGCCTGAAAGGGAGCTCAAAGTGTACAAATCATGTAAATGTTCACAAATTATGTGCAGTACAGTACATTAATACAGTATGTTCCCTAGACTATTCATTTCAATTTCGAAATTTTTAAAGCTGTTAAATAAACTTTATAATGAATTAGGTGAATAAAAACCATCATTTGATTTATAGTTATAACGGAAAATCATCGTTTGTAAAGTGAAAGGCATAGAGTTGTGAAATGATCATTGGTCAATTATGAAACCAGTCTATTTCATAATTTGGTTTTCTTTTAACAATAATATTAGATTTTCTATAAAATGATATTCCAGGGCCCTAAAGGCTATATAGCATAAATATGTGAAGTACACCTGCAGTATGGAAACACTACAACAAATTGGCCGTTTTACACTTTTTTCTAGTAAATTCCCCTCTATATACATTCTATTCTCTATGATACCTACTTTGTTATGTAATAATAAGTGTACTATGTAAATGAAAATGTCCTAGGAAACTAAAATCCAGAACTTTATTTTCAGGTACATATTTACGTACTTGGGACTAGAGAAAATTCTAACTTTTCCTTAAACAAACTTTACAATTTTTTTCCGGAAACTTATTTTACATGACTTTCTTACATGAACACTGAACAGTTTAATATGTCTAGGTTGAGAGAAAAATGAAAAAAACGAATAATTTCTCTAAGTTCCTGAACCCTGATCATAGTTTCTCAATTATTTTCGATCATAGGAACAAGAAGGGTATTCCATATACTTTAGGTAGATATTTTTTCTATTTTATAAATTCTATCTTCTATCCTATATATATATCTTTTTTTCTTATTCTTCTATCTTCTTACAACTATCAACTATTTTCTATCTTTTCTTAATATTTCTATATTCTTCTATCTATCCTCATTTAGTGTATTTCATTAGATTTTTATAATTCTATCATCTAATTTCTATTGTCTGTTTACTATTTACTATTTACTATCCATTTACTATTTACTATCTTGTATATGCCATCTTATTTATGCTATCTTATATTTTCCATCGTCTACCGTCTTTTTTATCTTCTATGTTTTTCTTTTATCTTCTATTTCCAGTACTGTTGCATATCATTTTCTTATTTTCTATCTTTTTCCTTCTTCCGGTTATTTTCTTATTTTATTTAATCCATCTTGTATTCTCCTTTTTCTCTTCTTATCTTTTATTATCTATCTTTTAATATATTTCTTATATTTTCTAATTTTCTTTATATTTTAGATTTAATCTGTAACAGCACCGAGGTGCGGGATACCTGGGTTCAGGTCTGTATTTTTACAAGCAGGGTAGGGTAGGCGGCCATGAGCCACCTCATTCCTTCTTCCTAGCCCCTGCTATTCCTACTTCCAGGCCGCTCTTTTTAGGCGTGGAAAAAGTGGGAATGGTGGTGGCTTGAGTAATTCTGTGGCTCCGAGCATAAATTGTAGTGGCTGAGGTCTATCTGCGACTCAGAACAGAAATTAGGGTGGCTCGTTTCTTCTTAATGTGGCTTGGAGCAGAAATATTGTGACCCATGCCTACCCTCTCTTCTTTGACAAGTTTCGGTATCTTTTATATTTGAATGTTTATGTTTGTGAGAAGAATTGAATAGGTGTAAACTAATGAACCCGAGGTTAAGTGTCAAGTAGCTTAAACACCTCGAGGCACTGTTCAGCCGAACCTTAATGCTTATTAGGGAAATATATATTATATTATGTTACATTATCTGATTATATATTTCATTAAATAGACAGTAAATCTACGAAATATCTTAGATATGTTCTATACATCTAGAACATATGAACTCTGTATTGTTCAGTACATTAGATTTAACTGTAAGGGACTGCAAGTGTAATTTTAAGTAAACCTCCATGCAAATATGGCATGATCGATTTACAACGGTAACCTTGAAAGCGTTGTCGAAGTATGAATTAGATATTAATGCTTATGTTAAAAAAAAAGTTACTTTGAGTGAGAAAAACGACGTTATCTTCCACAGTTTTGATCAAATTATTGTATCAATGTAAATCGGCGGTTGCCATCTTTAAATAGAGGGTCATTTGAAATAACATTTACTTTCCCTTGAAGTTCTTGTATTTCGAGTGACCCAGTATGGTTTATCTAGGGAACAACTAGAAGAAAATTTTTTTCAGCTAGTAAACTTTTATATTCCAACAATTTCCTTCATTGTGTCTGCTTCATATATCCGCAAGAAACTTTTGTAGAGAAACCACAATCGAAAACAATCAATGTTCAGATAGAAAAACAAGGATTTAATGTGTACGATTGTGAATCAAACATACCACATGCTGTTTCTTTAAAGTGGGAAACTGATTTCAAACTGATTTGAACTGAATGGTTTTCTAGGTTTGTGATCAGCTGATAGAAAGTATGAAGGAGGTTGAGTATCAAAAAGAATACGAACTTTATCTCAGGAAACTAAAACTGCTTTTCTTTTTAAAATCAATACTTTAAAAATAAAACTTTTATTGATGAGACCGGAAGAAAATAAGATAAGATTGTTCAAATTGTTAAAAATGCATTTGAATTCTGTTTTGCAGTTAAAGTATGTGTCTGCAGGGGTATTTTTACTTCAGCGGATAAAAGCAAGAATGGATACTTGTTCCTCGGTAATATATTTTATATTCTTTAGAGGACGTTCAGAATATATTTTATATTCCTTTAGAGGACTTTCAGAATATATTTTATATTCTTTAGAGGACTTTCAGAATATAATTTATATTCTGTAGAGGACTATCAGAATGTATTTTATATTCTTTAGAGGACTTTAAGAATATAATTTATATTCTGTAGAGGACTATCAGAATATATTTTATATTCTTTAGAGGACTTTCAGAATATATTTTATATTCTTTGAGGACTTTCAGTATATATTTTATATTCTTTAGAGGACTTTCAGAATATATTTTAGAGGACTTTCAGAATATATTTTATATTCTTTAGAGGACTTTCAGAATATATTTTATATTCTTTAGAGGACTTTCAGAATACATTTTATATTCTTTAGAGGACTTTCAGAATATAATTTATATTCTGTAGAGGACTATCAGAATATATTTTATATTCTTTAGAGGACTATACTATCAGAATATATTTTATATTCTGTAGAGGTCTATCAGAATATATTTTATATTCTGTAGAGGACTATCAGAATATATTTTATAATCTTTAGAGGACTATCAAAATATATTTTATATTCCTTTAGAGGACTTTTAGAATATATTTTATATTCCTTTAAAGGACTTTCAGAACATATCTTATATTAGATACTTTAGAGGACTATATCAGAAAATATTTTATATTTCTTTAGAGGACTATCAAAATATATTTTATATTAGATACTTTAGAGGACTATCAGAATATATTTTATATTAGAGACGTTAGAGGACTATCAGAATATATTTTATATTAGAGACATTAGATGACTATCGGAATATATTTTATATTAGAGACTTTAGGGGACTATCAGAATACATTTTATATTCCTTTAGAGGACTATCAGAATATATTTTATATTAGAGACTTTAGATAACTATCAGAATATAATTTATATTAGAGACTTTAGATAACTATCAGAATATACATTTTATATTCCTTTAGAGGACTATCAGAATATATTTTATATTAGAGACTTTAGATAACTATCAGAATATAATTTATATTAGAGACTTTAGATAACTATCAGAATATATTTTAACTTTACAAGATTGCCATAATATCTAGGACTACACAGATTACATTTTAGAATTCAGGGGACTAATGGATTTAATTTAAGAGAAAAATTAGTAAATATGTTAGATTGGACTTTATAATTGCTAGGACTAAAGAGTATACACCTTATACTATAATAATCATTGGAGTAAGGATTATATTTGATCTTAACTTGTATTCTCTGGAATTTTTATATCTTTTACGAGGGTGGAGGGGGGCAGGGGGGTTGTTTTAGTTTCCGGACTTTCACAGTTCATAGAGAGATATCAAGCAATTTGATGTAGATACTACTTTTTTTACAATTTATTTATTTTTTATCTTTTTCCAGATGTTTTTATGAATGTAGATACTACTAAATAATTAAATTAAAGCATTGAAAAAGAACAATATTGACTAGAACCTATTCTGCATAATTTAAAATTCAATTAAAATATTTTTCTCACGGTATTTAAACTACTAGCAGGGAAGCAAGAACTAAAGATTTGAAGGGACTGTACATGAATTTTAAGTGACCCGAGGCTGAATTTAAAGAATTTGAACTGCCTCGCTGAACCGGTTCCCATTAAGCGCCGGCTCAAATCTCGAAACACTTATCATAATTTCAAGTTGAACCAGCTGTGTTTGAAGTTTTGAACCGCTTGTCATATTTGAACCGATTCATATCGAGGTACCCTCTAAACTTTTATCTAAGTAACAATGAGGAAGATATTAAATTAAATTCTGATAAATTCATTTTCTAAAATATTCGCAAAAGTCACTTTTAAAAAGAGAACCCAAAAATATTTATAATAATTTTTAGATGTAAAAAACAAGGATGTCCCCGTCATCCTTGATCAGTAAAATGTTTAAATGATACCGTTGTAAATCGTACATGCCACTTGAAATTACGGTTGGAGTCAATTTAATCTACAAAATCAGAATTTATAATATTGCATTTATTCACTTTTCTGAATCTTATTGAAATTGCTTTAAATCTTTTAGGTTGAACTATGCTTGAGAACATATTTAGATGTAGTACGCACAATATTTTGATTTTTCTGTGCACTGTGTGCATGTTTCAGTTCTGAGTTTTTGTAGTCCGTTTCACGTTCATGTTCATGTTTCAGTTCTGTGTTTTTGTAGTCCGTTCCACGTTCATGTTCATGTTTCAGTTCTGTGTTTTTGTAGTCCGTTCCACGTTCATGTTCATGTTTCAGTTCTGTGTTTTTGTAGTCCGTTCCACGTTCATGTTCATGTTTCAGTTNNNNTTATTATTATTATCATTAAGTTCTGAGTTTTTGTAGTCCGTTCCACGTTCATGTTCATGTTTCAGTTCTGTGTTTTGTAGTCCGTTCCATGTTCATGTTCATATTTCAGTTCTGTGTTTTGTAGTCCGTTCCACGTTCATGTTCATGTTTCAATTCTCATTTATAAACCTAGACTCTACGAAGTGCGTACAGATCTTTTAAATCTGAACTGTGCGTAGTGCGTACATTTTCTAAATTTGAATTCTGTGCAAAGACGGAGTTTAAAATGTAATATGGTTCTCTAGTACTTTAGGTAATGTTTATTCCATTCCTTTCCTCTACAAACTTTTAATTTTATTGTTTTCATTATACTCAACCTTACATCCAGAACTATTCAGAACAGATCAGAACAGAAACCAGATAAAAAGAAAAGATATTATTAATATTTTAAATTTTCTAGATGAATTCGCGATGATGCTGAAGCAAATTAATATTTATCTTGCTCCGGATGAGATTGAGAAAGTTTTCGCTCAGGCAAACATTGATAAATTTACGGTAAATGATGATATTTTGAACATTATGTAGTACAACCTTCATCTAAAGTACGAACCAACCAATCTCAAGTTTAAAAACACATGATTATAATCCTTACTTTGATATACAAACCATAGTTTTGCATGAAAACTCTTGATATTGAATACAAACTTATATCTTGAATACAAACTTATATCTTGAATACAAACATCCATCTTGAATACAAACCTCCATAATGAATACCAACCTCTATCTTGAATACAAACTTATATCTTGAATACAAACATCCATCTTGAATACAAACCTCCATGATGAATACCAACCTCTATCTTGAATAAAAATCTCCATCTTGAATACAAACCTCCATATTGAATACAAACCCCCATCTTTAATACAAATCTCCATCTTGAATACCAACCTATATCTTGAATAAAAATCTCCATCTTGAATACAAACCTCCCTCTTGAATACAAACCTCCATCTTGAATACAAACCTTCATTTTGTATACCAACCTCCATCCTAAATAAAAATCTTCATCTTGAATACAAACCTCCATCTTGAATACAAACCTCCATATTGAATACAAACCCCAATCTTTAATACAAATCTCCACCTTGAATACAAACCTCGATCTTGATTACAAACCTACATCTTTAATACAAACCTCCATTTTTAATACAAACCTCCAAATTAAATACAAGCCTCCATCTTAAATACAAAACCTCTATATTAAATACAAACCACTATATTAAATACAAACCTCCATCTTGAATACAAACCTCCATCTTGAATACAAACCTCCATCTTGAATACAAACCTCCATCTTGAATACAAACCTCCATATTAAATACAAACCTCCATCTTAAATACAAACCTCCATCTTAAAAAAGAAACCTCCATCTTATATACATACCTCCATCTTGAATACTAACCATCATCTTGAATGTAAACCTTCATCTTGAATACAAACCTCCATGAGTCCATCTTGAATACAAACCTCCATCTCGAATACAAACCTCCATATTGAATAAAAACCTTCATCTTGAATAAAACCCTATTGTGCATCTTAAATGAAACCATATTGTGTTAAAAATCTCCATATTAAAATCCGCCATCTTAAATTATATTTGGTTTGGTTTAGGTGGAGGGTCAGCAGGTTTTGGACGAGGAGGAATTTCTAACATTCTTTCATCGTCTTCTAGAGAGACCAGAGTTAAATAATCTCTTTACTGAAGTATCCTCAAAATATAAAGGTTTTTGAGTTTTTAATCATGTTTACATTTTACATAATGTAATGTACAAAACGTGGTACAAAAATAAAAACTTATCTATAATTCTCCTAGGTTTGGCGATAACACCGAATGAGTTGGAAAAGTTCCTTGATGAGGTTCAAGGAGAATGTCTTGGGCTCGAGGAAACCTGAAACCTTGGATCCTTAAAACTATGAATCCTGAAGTTTATAAAAGCCATTAAACCTATAAACCATAAAAACAATGAAACCTCGCCTCCTGAATTCTCTGAAACCATTAACTTCATAAAACAATAAATAATAAATCAGAAACCATCTACCTTTAAACTTGAAACGTCTAAAACCATCAAACCTTAAACGTCTACAACCATCAAACCTTAAACGTCTAAAACCATCAAACCTTAAACGTATGAAACCATGAAACCATTAAACCTATAAACCTGAAATCCCCAAACCCTAAAACCATTACACCTGAAACCTAGAAATCAATGAAACCTAAAACCTTTAAAAGTATAAGACCTAAACAATGAAACATAAAATCAGATCCTCTTGAATCCAGGTTTAAGGTTCATAAGACCTAGGAGAGCATGAACATCATTAAGGACTACGAGATCAAGGACAAGGATGTTCTCAAGAAGGTCAAGAATCTATACATGAGGTATCGGTAACATCACTTTTGATTTGCTTATTATTATTATTATTATAATTATTATAATTATTATTATTATTATTATTATAATTATTATAATTATTATAATTATTATTATTATTATTACTATTATTATTATAATTATTATTATTATCATCATCATCATCATTATCAGTATCAGTATATATCAGTATCAGTATCAACCATTATTTCTATTACTATTATCATTATCATTGTTATAATCATCAATATAATAATATTTTAACATATTATTAAAACATTTATTCCAATTTTCACTATTTATTGTTTAGCTGGAAAGGATTTCTCAGATTTGTGATGGGATCTTCACTTTTCTTCATAACTCAATCCTCTCAACATGTTTATCAGGTTTTTTCTGAACCAACCTTTGTCAGTTAAAAAGACTACACTTGAGTATAGAAAAGCTCATGATGAATCATTCAGGAAATATGATTGCAAAAGGTCCAAAAGCTCCAAATTGCAAATAGAATTCAGATGTCGCAAAATGAACACATTGAAAAATGCACATAGCTTGCTCCAAATTTCTAAACTAGGAACCAAACTAAGCCAATTCTAACTTAGAAATGTCCTCGAGTGCCAGACGTTTCAAAAATCTCTTTTCAATATTTGATTGCAGTACAAAGGAACTTAATAGTGTGAACAATTCTCACTTCCATTACAGAATCTAAATTTCTAACCCATATAGTGGTTAGAAAGTTAGATTTTGTGACTAGTTTTCAGGCTTTTTTTGAAAATAAAAAACTGTTCAGGATATGACTCAACCGCTCTCCCACTATTATATAAACAGTTCCCACAACACATATCTGGTTGGAAATCAGGTAGTATTTGGTTGGGAATCAGGTAATATCTGGTTGGGAATCAGGTATTATCTGGTTGGGAATCAGGTAATATCTGGTTGGGAATCAAGTAATATCTGGTTGGGAATCAGGTAATTTTAGATCTCAAATCTTCATTAAAAAGGACTGTAGAGTGTAGATGTAATTTTAAGTAATCCTCATTCAAACAGTGTCATTTCCGATTCACAATGGTACTTTCTTTATACTTCTTTCTGTGAAATCATTATATTAACGAGGATGATATTAATACTTAAAATAATTAATTTTGTTACATCGTATCATTATTATTTTTTTTATTATTATCATTATCATTATTATTATTATTATTATCATTATTATTATTATTATTATCATTATCATTATATTATCAATATTATTATTAG
>NW_019398136.1:0-14754 GCF_000591075.1 Eurytemora carolleeae
GTTTGTTTGAGAGTTCGTGATCGGAGTCGGTTCAGTCGGTGTCCTGGTTTCGTTCGGGTTTCCAAGTCCATTATTGGAAGCGCTTAAGATCCCCAGTGCAGGAGTTAAAAAGCTAAGAATAGAAAGTTGTGACGCCCCAGCTTTTGGGGGGTCTTTTTTTTTGAAATCATTCTTTCTCGTCATTCTTTCCTATCGAAAAAGGAATAGAATATAGGGAGAAAAAGAATTGGATGTAAGGAATAATAAGATGTTGTTTATGAAGGGTGTTTATAAGTACGGGTGTACTTACTTGATTTGCTGAGATTTGCAGTACTGTGTACACACTAACACTACAAAGCTGGAGCTAGTTCACTAGGTGTTTCTCGCTTGAGATGAGATTGTAAACTTAATATTGTGAGTGTACATTAAATGTTGAACTGAGAAACTGATCAAGCACATTCATCATACTCTGTAGAATTTATCTATATATAGAGAGAGAAACATCCAGATATTAGAAGGGCATTGCAAGAAAGAAGTTGTTTATTTAAGAGCCACTGAACTCCCCCGGGTTATATTATTTATAATCAAATTATCCTCATTAAGCACCATCTGTTGTTGAATAAAAGTATCATTGAGGTATTACTCAATGATGTGAACTAGAAGGGTGAATTATTCGACAATGTTAACTGTACATCACAGCCAACTTGGACAGGAGCTATACGATAACTATGTCCTGTCGATGGGTCTTCCACATTGGGTTGCAAAGATATAGGGATTGAAAAGTTGTGGACAAAACTCAATTTCTTTGATTTTATTTTTGCTTCTGATGCTTTTAAATGTTGTTTTTGATGCTTTACTACATGGTCAAATTATCCAAAGTGTTCAAATTAAAAGACTTAATTCTTTAATTGAAAACATACAAAAAAATTGATATTGTTAGCAATATGAATGTCATTTTGGGTGTTTTGGATGATATGGACTAACAACATGGTGCAGATACATTTCTTTTCTACTTTTTCTACTTTTTTAATTAAATCAAACTGAGGTTTTTAATTAAACAATCTTTAAACATACAGAGTTTTTTTTGGATAGCCTGAGCCCGAAATTTAAAAGAGTATCGTTGAACAAAACTCCCGAGTTTCCTTCTTGGGGTCTTAACATTTGTGTAGATTTTGATTTAAGAGAATCAAAAAAACTTGAGAATATAAACAAACTGAATAAAATAATATTTCATAACAAAAATATTAATATTCTTAAAACTGCCTAACCCCATTCGTGAAACCCAGGTTTAAGAACTAGTTTTCAGAACGATACCCTGTCTTAAGTTTTGGGCTCTGAGGTTTCACCTTATTGTCCTGGCGGCAAATTACTTAAACTTTTAACAACATAATTTCTTCAAAGATAGTGTTAAAATATAGTGTTAATATCAGGGGCGTATTCAGGGGGGGGGGCTGGACCAGTGCAATCTATTGATTTCAGGGGGTTTTCAGGCCCCAACAGGTGCTGAGCCCCCCCCCCTTGGAAAGATTAAAAAATTTAAGCCCCCCCTGATCAAATTCATGAATACACCCCTGAATTCTATATATAAACGTACTTTGTTGTCTGTTTTTCTGTTTCTCTGAACTGAACTGATCAAGGCACATGTCGAGCCTGCTATATGGGGAAGGAATGATTCTTAGGAGAAAACAACGCAAGCGGTTGAGATCTAGCCTAGACTCTACAAAGTCTATAGAATAAGAGATGCAACTTTTTTTTCTCAAAATTTAAGATTAATTCGTACATTTTTCGTTTACATTTATATCCCCTTTCATGACCCCTCCCTTCTCCGCCACCTATATATATATTCTTTAAGTATTGGGTGAGCTCCCCCCCCCCCTCCCATTAATTCTTACCCCGCGTATTATAGGATTGAGCCCGCACCACATCCAGGTTACTGGTTTTGCCCCAGCTATTCACTGTAGGCAGGCCGCCGCAGGCAACTATACGCCTATCAGGCTTGTTTAGCCCCAGACCAGTCATAGAGTTACGCTTATTGGCCACACATTCAATACCTGTAATGTTATTGGTCGGATCAGAGTTATAATGCGTCTTCTCCAGTTCTTGTTTAGTTTTGTTAAAAACCACTAGGTGTCTCTTAAATCTCTTTTCTTCATGGATTTTTAGTATTTTTTTAATTATATTTAGGGCTGGAATAAAAACCTTAAGATGCAAAATAATTGTTTATATAATAAACTTAATATTTAATAAGTATTTATATTGTATGGTATAAAATGTTTTTTGGAGTGCACTAAAAATTTATAAGCTGACTGCCAATTCCCTGATACTGCTTATACTACAAACGCTTTTTCCATTTTCCAATACTTTATTTTGACATCATTATGTTAATGATGAATATACTTTTATTATAAACAAAGTAACGCGTCTGAGTGAGTACAGATTCTAATTAACTATATTGAAGCAGTGATAAGTAATGATCTCATGTCGATGCTGCGAGGATAAAACATTTATCCCTTGTAAATAATTGTAAATAACGTGGCAGGAAACTCAAGTGAGGGGTAGATGGCCCAAAGCTAGGTTGAGGCCCCAAACAAAGCTCCCAAGTTCATAAGCTAGGTGAGGCCCCAAACAAAACTCCCAGGTTCATTCACCTGAGAATTCTTCCGTAACTAGGGATTTCCAGATCGAAGGGAGCAGGTCAACTGGTTGACGATCCCTAGGCAGTTGGGGACAAACCTTCAGATCAGATGGTTATTCAAGAAATAGGATCGTGAGTCGTAACTCAAGCTCAAACTACAATTCTCTGTCGTACTAGTATCGAAAACCGTTTGTTATTTTTATCATTTTATTAAGTATTAATACCGTACATCTTTTATTATCTGGGTTGAATGAAAGTAAAGTAGTCCTTCAGACTGGAGAAATATATCTCCCTCGTATTTTTCATATACAACAATATGTCCACTGTCCAGTCTGTGAAAAAAATCTAAATTAGTCCATGTAAAGCTTAAGCTACAGACCTAAAACCTATATTTTTTAAAAGCACCCAAGCTTTAAAAGTTATTGATTTAATTTTTTTTTCAATAAGCTGGCCTTGGAAAATTGGGCTATGAACAAATTCATGCATTTTAACACTAGATCTTTTCTCAAAGGCCTATTTTTACATGTCATTAATTACCCCCNCGCCCTCTCCCCCTCTATTGTCTATTTTATAAATTTATTCTTTTTAACTTCCAGATAAATTCAATTTTGTCAAAGATTTGAAATTTTTTACAGGAAATATTACCCCAGTATCCGGTCCTTGGGGATAATGATGTTTTACGTGTTTAGTTTGATATTAGAACAATAGGTGTCTCTAAAGTCTAAACCATTTATGAAGTAAATATTATTCTTGACATATAATGGTGTCAAAATAATAAAACTTAATATTTTTAATAAAAACAAAATATCAAAAACTGCTTCTTGTTATTATATTGATATAATTAATTTAGTTGGTTTTCAAAATCTAAAAGAAAATGTGAGACACGCTTAGTAAAATATTGATATTTAATAATCAGTTAGTCGTTATAGTATAGTTGATGTAATGTGCATTATATTG
Organism: Eurytemora carolleeae; assembly: GCF_000591075.1. Classification (NCBI taxonomy): domain Eukaryota; kingdom Metazoa; phylum Arthropoda; class Copepoda; order Calanoida; family Temoridae; genus Eurytemora; species Eurytemora carolleeae. The sequence goes on from NW_019398136.1 coordinate 3,572, forward strand.
ACAATTGACCTATTAGACCAAACAGAATCCTTATTTGCGCCCCTGATGTGCATTATTAACGAGCGACCTAAATGACTGATATTTTATGCAAAATCTCTGCACGCTGACGGGCGCTAAATATGCGCCCTTTTCTGAAGCTCTTGCAAACCCATGGACGCACTAAATTTGCTAATTGCATTATTAGGAGTTAAAACCCCGCGATTATGCTTTATCAAGATATAAATATAGTTCCTTGTGCTATATTATACGTTTCAACTGATATAAATATAGTTCCTTGTGCTATATTATACATTTCAACATGCATGATCCCTTCCATTTTTAGCGTACTTTAACCCTATTACGATTGAGGAAGAGGGGGGGGGGGTTGTTTTCCAAATAACTTTTTAAAAAAATAGTAGGGGCTGGGTCGGTGTTTCAAAGAAGTCAAAAATGGTTAAAAACTTTTTTATTAATCAAGGTACAAGGCTGATGATAGAGGTCTAATTTTTTATTAATCAAGCTACAAGGCTGATGATAGAGGTCTAATTTTTTATTAATCAAGCTACAAGGCTGATGATAGAGGTCTAATTTTTTATTAATCAAGCTACAAGGCTGATGATAGAGGTCTAATTTTTATTAATCAAGCTACAAGGCTGATGATAGAGGTCTAATTTTTATTAATCAAGCTACAAGGCTGATGATAGAGGTCTAATTTTTATTAATCAAGGTACAAGGCTGATGATAGAGGTCTAATTTTTATTAATCAAGCTACAAGGCTGATGATAGAGGTCTAATTTTTATTAATCAAGCTACAAGGCTGATGATAGAGGTCTAATTTTTATTAATCAAGGTACAAGGCTGATGATAGAGGTCTAATTTTTATTAATCAAGGTACAAGGCTGATGATAGAGGTCTAATTTTTTTAAATGAGCTTTGGAAAGTTTGTCTAGCTAGGGACATAAATATTACACAACTCTCAACTCTAAACCTATTACGATGGGGGTTCACCCCCTCTTGTGGTTTCTTCTGAATAACTTGAAAACAGCTTTCATTAGAAGGATAAAACTTCTTCACTTTTTCAGCATAATCTAGTTGTAAACAAATTTTGCTATTTTTCCATAGAGTAGGGTGAAGGTAGGGAAAAACTAATCATGAAACGATCGTGTTTTATTTCGTTTTTCAATCGTTTTCAAAAACAATCGTTTCGTTTTTGGAAAAAACAATCGTTTTTAAAAACGACCGACTCGTTTTGAACTTTTAGAAAACCAATGTATAACATTCGTTTTAAAAAACGATTTGTGACCGTTTTATATACGATTGTTTTTTAAAAACGATCGTTTAAAAAAAATTTGTATTGACAATTAGGTTAACGATCGTTAACAAAAGGTTGTCGTTAACGATCGTTAAGAAAACGACGAACTTCACAAAAACGGTCGTTTTTTAAAAAACAATTAAAAAAAAAAAAATTACATGCAACTTTATTACATGAAGTTAAAACGTTGTTGGGGAGCTAAAAATTCTTGATTTTTTCTTTAAAACTACTCAATGATAAGTGCAGATGCCCTTCAGGTCGGTTTCCTCTCTTCGTTAATAATTGTTAACAAAGGCTCGACGTTAACGATCGTTAACAAAGTGTCGTCTTTAACAATTGTTAACGAAACGACTATTTTTATAAAAAATGATCGTTTCATTTTCGATTTTTCGTCGTCGTTTTCATAATGAAACGATCGTTTTTCAAAAAAAATGAAAACGTTAACATCCCTAGGTGGAGGCATGGTTAATAACTTTTTTTATTAATTAAGCAACAGGGCTAATTCTTATATATTAGAAGAGTCCTTAAAAATAATAACAAGTGTCCTATATTAATTTTTGTTAAAGTTAAAATTACTTTTAAAATTCAGTGATGGTGATGGACCAAACCTCTGTAGAGTAAAAAAGTAGATGTTAGTTCCACATTTATTGAAAATATATTTAGGTCTGGGTTAACCCTCGTCAGTTCTTGAGATTGTTTCTTCACAAAGATTAAAATTACTATTTTTGAAAAATTTTCCACATACTTTTCTAACTTTTTAAAAATCCTCCCTTACACGCTAATCATTAAAGTTAGAGGTATAATTTTTTTATGTGCGGGACTTGAAAAGTTGGAATAGGGACATGTATTGCACTCCCCTATCTCAACTCTAAAGGCACAATTATAGGGGAAAACAACCCCCCCCCCTCCCATCTTTAAAAATATAGCCCACTTGGAATAGGGTTAAGAAATCAACTTTCACATAGTCTCCTAGAATACTACTTCTAAAGCTGTGTGCTTTTACAAGTGCTGAAGCTAGCATATAATCTTTATGTAATGTTATAGAGCGGTCAGCACACTTATATGTAAACATTAAACATGGATAACTGTTTGAAGTACCCTTCAGAAAATACCTCAAAAATCAACAATCTAAAAATAAACAGCTTTATTTGGAAAATTAAAAATATAAATAATTTTTTTTTATAAGGCAGTAATTTGTAAGTTTTCACGATTTATAAATCTTTTTTTTTAGGTCATAGAATTTTAATATCTAAAATTTTTTTTGTTGGTCTAAATGTACAAGGTCAACTTTACTGTTTAATGGCTGTTGGATGACATGTTAAAACTTGATGGTTGTATTTCAGACATCAAATAGCCCCTTCTAGTTTCGCGTGTTTTAAAAGTATAAACATTTTTAAAGTTGCAAGATTTGCTATACACTCCCTTTAAAATTAGAAATTGGTGTTATACACCCTTCAGCAGGATGTATACTGCTCAAGTAACGATGTTTTATTCTCATTAACGAATGTTAGAAAAACAACTCATCTGAGTCAGAAAAACAAATGTTAGAAAGTAAAAACTTTAACTGGGGAATGTAGAAACATTTCTTTAACGGGTTCTAGGAGAAAATATGTTTGTTTATTGCCATGATTAGCTGAAAATAATGCTTACTTGCATTATATTGGGTAATATAATGACAAATAATGTACAACAAATATAAGCAGGAAAATATAGTTAATTATACATGAGAGTTTACGGAAAATTAATTTATTAAGATCTTAGAGAGAGATGATTAAATTCTAATGTTTGATGGACAGTGGAAGGTGAACTGCATAGTCACATAACCAGTACGACTTTCTGACCTCGTATCGTATGTAGCTTCTCTAGATTCTATTTTACGCACAAACCCTGCAATAAGAGGACATGATTGTAAACATGTAAGATATCAATTTTGCTTTTAATTTAATTTAATGTGGAGTTTTAAAGATTGAACCTGAAAGGTTATAGTTTTAAGGTTAGTTTTTAGTCTTTTGAGGTTAGAGAATTTAGATTATAACAGAATTTAAGAACTTAAAGGGATTAGAATTGATATTTTTGAGGAACATTTAACAGATTACATTTTAGATTTTCAAGTCAGGGGGTTCAGATTTAAAGATCAGGGTTTAGAGTTTAGAATTAAAACTTGTTTGAGTTTAACGCTTATTAAAATTAGAATTTTGAATGAAAAAGTCAGTCAAAAAGGTTTATAGCATTTTAAAAAAACTTAAAAGTAAAGAAAAATTAAAGAAAACTTTGACAGAAGTTTTATCGAGATCATGATTGCCCTCAACAAAGCTTTTGGTGCGTTCTGCAGTAAATTGCAGTCCAGTAGCTGAAGATATGGTAGTGTTTAGTTATATGCCAGATTCTTTACCAAAACTAAGAAATTAAGTGATTGCTTAAAATTCTTATTTTTTAATTCCTATCTTTGCAACCTGATAGTGTAAACCTTTGATATTTTCAACTTTGACTATTTAATCTATAATAAAACCTATTTCTTTGTAATGTCTTTTAAGTGTATAGAATATCATTTCCAACCTGTGTTTCTATACATACATAATACATATACAATAAACATGTATATATATATATTCCCTTGTATTTCAATTCCTGTTATATTCATTATCTGATGTCTACAGCTATCTATCTTCTTCAATCTATCCCCCCCCCTCCTTGTAATTCGTGATACAATTCAAGTGTAAACGTGGTAAAAACAGTGTAATTCATGATAAATGTACATGTCCCTTCCCTCCTTGTACAGCATCTGTTCGTGTACATACCCAGCATGTGTGTAAGTGGACTGGGGTGAGAACATATATATCTTCTCCAAACTTGGAATTCTAGTCAAGAAAGCATATACATAGGGGTGTAGAGAGTCCAGAAATAGCTAGGGGTAAAAGGGAAGCTAGTGAAATATATTTAGTTTTATATTTTTTAACTAAAATTCAAGTAATACAAACAATTATGATTAGGGTTGATATTTTTGTGCCTATGCCATGAAATGAAATGAAATGAAAATGAGATAAAATGAAATGAGATGAAATGAAATGAAAATGAAATGAAATGAAATGAAATGAAATGAAATGAAATGAAATGAAATGAAATGAAATGAAATAAAGTGTAATGAAATGAAATGAAATGAAATGAAATGAAATGAAATGAAATGAAATGAAATGAAATGAAATGGAATGAAATGAAATGAAATGAAATGAAAGAAATGAAATCAAATGAAATGAAATTATTTACTTTCTTTTAACATTCCTTTAAAAACTCAATTTTTGCTAAAAAATAAAAATCATTGGACATTTTTAAGGTTAATAAGTTCCTTTACATCAACTTGTTTTGTCTAAAGGGACTATTAACGTAATTTCAAGTGACCCTTTATTTTTAGAAATTACAAAGTGGTGTTTTTGCCATTCCTCCCTCCAATGAATCATCAGCTGTTTAGTTTTAAACCATCAACGGAACCTCTTTTATACTGTTATACACAAATGAAAATAATGCAAAACTAGAGTAAAGTGAAACCCAGAAAAGCTTCTATATAAGTTCTAAATATTTTTGTTTAAAATAAAAATTCTGTTTGGTTTGGCAATTTTTTTCTGCAGAATCTTTCCTACTTTCTGAAAGATTTCACATCGGTATGTATAAGGATATCTACTCGATATAAAGCAATATTTATTAATACTTATTTTAACTCAAACTCTTAACTAAATGAATATAGAAAAAATATGCCGGGGTAAGAAAGTTTTAGATAGACATTTGTAATCATCCAGAACAAAAAGTTTTATCAAAATTAAACTTTTTTAGGTTTATTGGACGTTTTAAAAAAAATGCAAAAAAATCATTTCTGACACCCCTAGGCTTAGTACGTCAATATAATTCACCAAAACCATACTGCAGTCCTTCAATTATCATACAGGGAAATTTTCATTACTCTAAACATCCTAACGAAAGATTTGACAGGTTCTTTAGAAAAATTATGATTTTTAAATTTTTTTTGCCCAGTTAGTCTCGCATTTAAACAACAAGTTATATTTTTGTGTTTTCCCCCGATATTGTTTTGAGTATTCTAAATATGTTTAGGGTCTTGAAGCATGAATGCTTTGACCCCCCCCCCCATAACTCTCCCACCTCCATTTCTCCAAAAAAGGTTTAACTACCCTCCCCACTGTGCAAGGATTGTTAAACAAATCCCCGTAAAATACTAATGTAATTCTAGGAATTTATTTTTACTTTTTATTCCTTTGTTTTGACAAATCTAATGAAGTTTTGAATACAATGCCACATCCATTTTATAGTCGACAAAACACTTCAGTTAAAAAATGTCGTCAATTTGGGTTATATTAGTTAGAATCAAAATTATCATCATTAAGCACCATCTGTTGTTGAATAAAAGTATAGTATCCTAAGTGGCACAATGCCCTCGAGACCTTTCAGTTATGAGTCATCAATCATGAAACAATTAAAAGACGAAAAAGAAACACTAAATTTAATAATTTTTAAAATGACAACTAAAAAACAAAAATATAAATAGTAGATTTACAAAGAATGTAAGGGGTTGGTGATGTCTAGATTTCAATTGTGTTTTTTTTTAAATGGCTTTATAAATTTCAAGATAGAAAAACGAGGATATATTCCTCATTGGCACACAGATAAAGAATAAGAGCTTATTTTAAGACGGGGGGATGGAGGGGAGAATAATTGTGATTCTGTTGACGACATTTTTTCCGTTAAAATTCCTGCAACGTCTATAACTCTCTTTCAGCATTCCTCAGTGAGTTCTAGAATTGATATGAATGGCTTTATCTAAATAATAAAATGTCCCAGGGTTTAGACGTAAGGTAGGAATAATTGAGTTTTGTTTAGAGAAAAGTATAAAATACTTAAATTGTTGCAATTTCATACATTACTAAAAGTTTAACCCATGTTCTCTGTAAATATTATTGCCATTTATAAAAAAAGAAAAATTTTGAGTTTGAACATTTAGTATCCACAATTTTAACGCAAACTATTGTTTTTAAAAACTTCTATACGAATCAACACGGAGCAATTTTGTTTACAGTTCGTTATTATGTCTTTAGTTTTTGAACCTTAAACCAATTTGAATTCTTAACTTTTATCTAGAACCCTATAACCACATAATTTCTTAACTTTTATCTAGAACCCATATAACCACATAATTTCTTAACTTTTATCTAGAAACCTTACCTTTTCTCCCGAGCCTTGAAAATACCAGTGTTAACTATCCCTGGTGTCAGATTAGAATCAAAATATGTAAACTTGAAGAATTCAACTTCTCAGTATTCTCATTTTTCAATTCAAGAGCTGGCTCTATCTTGCTCGAGGTTGTATAGTAAGGTTAGCTACTCTGAATACGCTCCAATGTACATGAAATGTCGTCTTCATATCAATAACCACTTAAAATTCTCTATTACGTAACTGATCATTGGATGAAGTGACTACTCAATTTGTGAGAGGAGGGAAGAATTTTCTCCACTTCAGATGTAAAAAATGTAAAAACTTATTATAATTATTATTGATATTATTATTATCATTATTATCATGAGTGTAGTGCAACGACATAGTAATATTAAGAGCAAACAAAGCTAATCCTTCCCTGCAATTTGTCAACTAAAGGGGGTTTGTTTACAAATCCTGAAAGTAAACAATAATAAGTATTATTAGTTTCATATTATCCAATATATTGATATTTACGTCAATATTGTCATTTTTTGTAACATTTATGCTACAGCGTGCATTGGGACTTATCTAAGAGGACTGTATACTTATCTAAAGAGACTGTAAGCTTATCTAAAGGGACTGTAAACCTATCTAAAGGGACTGTAAACATATCTAAAGGGACTGTAAACTTATCTAAAGGGACTGTAAACTTATCTAAAGGGACTGTAAACTTATCTAAAGGGACTGTAAACTTATCTAAAAGGTCTGTAAACTAATTTAAAGGGACTGTAAACTTATCTAAAGGGACTGTAAGCTTATCTAAAGGGAATGTAAACTTATTTAAAGGGACTGTAAACTTATCTAAAGGGACTGTAAACTTATCTAAAGGGACTGTAAACTTATCTAAAGGGACTGTAAACTTATTTAAAGGGACTGTAAACCTATCTAAAGGGACTGTAAACTTATTCACAACAATACCCTTAAAATTTTTGACTACTCATTGAGATATCATTTTTTATATCTGAAAATTTATCATTTTGGATTGTGGTTTCTTTTTGAAAATGATTTAAGGATTTATGAAGCGTAGACAAGTAAGGAGAGAGACAAAATGTATTTCTTATTTCTCTTTCAAATAATTTTTAAAAAATTTTATTTTTATTATTTCAATGAAAAGTAAAATTAGCGCATATTCAGTGCCTGATCACATAAACTTGACATGCATCAAAATCAAATGTTTCGATTGAAATCAATGTGAATAGAGGAAAACAAAAAATTTCAAAAATACTATAAAAGTGTTCCAAAACCATTTTTTCACGCAATGAAACATCAACTTTATTTGGGATATTCTGGATACAAAATTAATAAAATTAATTTATCAATTCAAACCCACGTCATAATTTTCTGTAATTTATTCATCCAATTTTACAAGATAAATCAACCGTTGCTAAAATTAGAAAATTCAAACCGTAATAAATTAAATCCAATTCGTACTACAAATCTTTTAACAGTGACAATAGTTTAAAACATGAATTATGAATGTTAAAATTAAAGGTTTAAAGTTTTTGCTACTTTTCTTAGAAAATATCTCATTAATATTATTATTCATTATATTATTGATATTTTTTCATTTTAACGAACTTTGGCAACAAACAACTTGACATATTATGGAAGAAGACATTTTAAACTATTCAGCAACTGTCGTGTTTCGTGGGACACCCTGTATATACGTAACATTTTCAGATGCAAAAGGTTGCGTGATTTTACATATTTTATTTTTCTCAGTCAAATATTTAAAGAGTATTGTTTAACGGAACTCAAAGAATACTGTGATAGCCAGAAAACTCTGAAATATGAATACGACTTTATAGCAATACTTTGGATGGTGTCACAAAGGAAATAGTTTTTCTGGACACATATGTTATCAATAATTAATTGAAATGGATCTGTTTACACTGCACAATTGCTGTTTACCGTGCTGATTGGACTTTTAAGTCCTAACTTGAGCTTAAAAGTCGTCTTTCTATTTCACAGTTTTCTGGTTAGCCCTGTGTAATACTAACCATAATTATTTATTATAATTAGTCCGAGCCTCAGAATGGTCTTCTGTCTTATATTATTTATCAAACATAATGTTTTGTTCTTAAGATATTTCAAAATATCCGTTTTTAAATATTTAAACAATAAAAAAAAACTTTAAAAGGTTTGCAGGTTAATTTTTTCTCCTTTTTCTTAGAAAACTATCTCTTAGCTGGTAAAAATGTAGAAATATATAAATTAGCTTCAATTAATATATTTGATAACTTCCAAACAAGTTTATACAGGGTTACCCACACTGGGTAATGTTCTCCTCAAATAATGAAATGTTTTATTGAAATTAGGGGAAATAATCATCAAACAGCCAAGAGCTATTTTCCACTTAATTGCTTTATACTTGTACTGTTAAAATAATTATCAATTTGTGATTGTAAACTCGTTCTGTACACAGATACATGTATTTTAGTAATAAACTTTATCTATCCATCTATCTCTGTATATATCATGTTTGTAGATGAACAAGGTTTCGTGATTATTTTCGATAGGATGTTACAAGACTAAATGTATTATTTTAAGAATAAACCAATGGAAAAGCCTTTATTTACTATTTAGCCAATACGAAAATTTTAATTCTGAATATACACTCTATAAAATGTCAATCTCTTTAAAAGCAGAGACTTTATAAGGCAAGAAATTGAAAAAGTTTTAAAATGAAAAGTTTAAGCAAAAACGAGAGGGCTTGGAACACCCCCGAACTTTACAGGTTAATATAAAGAATATATAAAAAAAAATAATAATTTAAATCTCACGAATACTCCATTACAATAAAGAAGAATGGTAAAACCTTCTTAGAATATTCTCAAAATAAAACTAAATCTGAAGAATTCATATTCTATTTCCATATTCACAGTTCTTCCACAGCAGTATTTGAAAAATATAAATTTTTCAAATATATACGTGGATGAATTGTTCAAACAAATTCAAATCCTTTAAAACAATATTCAAATTCTAATCCTTGCAAAATCTTCAAGAATATGTTTGATATTTAGTTAGGGATAAAGAAGGGATGAAATCTGTCTCGCAAGAAACCAAGTTTGGATATTTTAAAAAGAAGAAAATATTTGTCGAAAATATAGAAACTAACAATTAAAAATACAAATGGACTATAGTTTAGATAGATTTGACATAATTTCAAGTAATATTTCAATGAAATAGTTACACCATGCTTGATTCACAACGGTACCCTCTAGACCACCATCTGAAAAAGATATTGTCGTTTTTCTGTATTGAAATTATAAAAACGATTTAAAAAATTCGGGAAATACGGCTCGGGTTTAAACTGTAGTTGGACCTTATTTACGGCTTGAGCTTTCGGATTCAAGCTGCATCTTATTTTCCACAGAGTTGAGTTCAAAAAACTGGTTTGATATTCTATTTGGCGGATTTTCATGGTAATAATTGGCGCATTCCGGGTTTTTATGAGATTAAGACTAAACATTGAGCCTTTCTTCACTAAAACCAACCAAGGTCGGTTTTATTTTCATTGGGTTAACTCCTTAAGTTGAGCCGAAGATCTTGCAGCTCTCTATCACGTGACACAAGATGTCTAACAATCGTGCTACCGATTGTTAGAAAAATGGTATAAGCATTGTGTGATTTTGTATCTCTAAACCTTGGGGCTCATAAATCCTGATTATACCTATTATTCATCCCTCTGTACTATATATAAAAATACGTTCTATTCATACATTTTCACTCCCTAGGGTGGACAGGAATATATATATTCATACAGATATCAAACCCAGGGATCAATTTTATCCAGGAGTATATATTCATACAGATATCAAACCCAGGGATCAGTTATATCCAGGAGTATATTTATAAAGATATCAAACCCAGGGATCAGTTTTATCCAGGAGTATATATTCATACAGATATCAAACCCTCACACAAATATCAAAAACCAGGGATCAATTTGATCCAGTAATATATACAAGAATTACAAGAACAACAAGAACAACAAGAACAACAAGAACAACGGGAACAACAAGAACAAAAAAGACAAGAAGAACAACAAGAACAACAAAAACAACAAGAACAAAAAGAACAACAAGAACAACAAGAACAACAAGAACAAGAAGACAACAAGAACAACAAGAACAACAAGAACAACAAGAACAACAAGAATAACAAGAACAACAAGAACAACAAGAACAGCAAGAACAACAAGAACAACAAGAACAACAAGAACAAAAATAATAACAAGAACAACAAGAACAAAAAGTTCCAAGAATAAAATTTTTTTGAGCTCAATAGTGCTTAATCTATTTATATCCGCCGAATTACAAATTCTTTTCAACAGCTTTAATAATGGTTGTTGGGAGTAAAATGTTTAGAAATTATTCATGTTTGGGTATTAATGTTAGACCCTATACAGTTTCATAACAATACCCATAATCACTTTAAATATGGTTCCCTTGACTTTTATTAAAATCTCCCCCCCCTACTCCCCTCTAATCCCTATTGTACCCGGAGAAACCACCAATCCTTAATTTTACTCATTTCCATTTTCAATTTTTCTACCAAACTAACCATTTCCCATATCAGTATTTTCTTTTCCTCATACCCCCTCCCCCCTTCTCATACCCCCACCCCCTTT
>NW_019398136.1:15117-22691 GCF_000591075.1 Eurytemora carolleeae
CTTATCTTCCCTAATATTTATGTTCCTATTAGGTTCCCATCCACTCTTCCTAATTCTCCCCCTTTATCTTCCGTAATATTTATGATCCTATTAGGTTCCCATCCACTCTTCCTAATTCTCCCCCTTATTTTCCTAATATTTATGTTCCTATTCTTGTTCCAATTCACTCTTCCTAATTCTCCCCTCTTATCTTCCCTAATATTTATGTTGCTATTAGGTTCCCATCCACTCTTCCTAATTCTCCCCCCTTATCTTCCCTAATATTTATGTTCCTATCAGGTTCCAATCCACTCTTCCTAATTCTCCCCACTTATCTTCCCTAATATTTATGTTCCTATTCTTGTTCCAATCCACTCTTCCTAATTCTCCCCCCCTTATCTTCCCTAATATTAATGTTCCTATTAGGTTCCCATCCACTCTTCCTAATTCTCCCCCTTTATCTTCCCGAATATTTATGTTCCTATTAGGTTCCCATCCACTCTTCCTAATTCTCCCCCCTTATATTCCCTAATATTTATGTTTCTATTAGGTTACCATGCACTCTTCCTAATTCTCCCCCTTATCTTCCCTAATATTTATGTTCCTATTAGGTTCCCATCCACTCTTCCTAATTCTCCCCCCTTATCTTCCCTAATATTTATGTTCCTATTAGGTTTCCATCCACTCTTCCTAATTCTCCCCCCTTATCTTCCTAATATTTATGTTCCTATTAGGTTCCCATCCACTCTTCCTAATTCTCCCACTTATCTTCCTAATATTTATGTTCCTATTAGGTTTCCATCCACTCTTCCTAATTCTCCCCCCTTATCTTCCTAATATTTATGTTCCTATTAATTTCCCATCCACTCTTCCTAATTCTCCTCCTTATCTTCCCTAAAATTTATGTTGCTATTAGTTTCAACTAATTACCCATGGCTAAGTATGTTCTAAATCCAAACATATGACAGAAATTGAAAGGGGCGCTAAAAAATCAATGAATTCAATCCCCTACTATTCTATTTTTGAATAATAGTAATAAATTTATTTGATTGTGCTAAAAAACCGTGCAGATGGGATTGGTAACTCTAGACACAGGAAAGGGAAATACAAATATGGGGAGGGGGATTGGGTGGGATGAAGGTCGAAAAGGAGGGAGAATCAATTGGAATGTTTTTAAAGCAAATTAAAAGAGGGAAGACGGTCAAGAAATCCTTCGCCAATAATCAGTTACGTCAAAAGAGGATTTTTAATATTCATTGCTATTAAGACGACATTACTAGTGCATTGGTGCGTAGCCAGAGTAACTAACCTTAATATAACAACCTTGATCTTGGTAGTGAACCATGCAGGGGGGAGATTGAAATTTTAATGGAAATTAATTTTTCATGTACAAGTTTAAAACCAGCAGGGAAGTACATATACAATACAATACAGTGTACAAGTAAAAATCTTAGCACTTAAATATGAGCTCTTAACAAACTATACAAATATAAATATCTATTCTTTGAAATCTGAGTTGTGAATATTTACATGCAGGCGTAAACCTTCCATATTTCAAACTGTGATCACATATTTTCAAGGAAGAATTCATAGTTTGAAATATCAAGTCTACTCCATCAGGTTGAATAGGAGAAAAAGTTGAATCATGCCCAGTTTTAAATTCCTAAATTCAAAAGGCAAATAAAAAACAATTTAGAAATAAAGCTGTGAAAATTAAACCTTTTCTTTTTTTAAACTAAATCATAGAATTTATGAAAAAGTGAATGATGGATTAAATATTCAATTAATATCTAATTTTGTAGATTAATTAATTTTGTCCATTTTTCATCTTGTTTAAAAGTGAATTTGTTTCTTCTGTTCTAAATTTAAACTTCGGAAAACAAAAAGGATTCAGATTCAATTACAACTTTAGTATACAACAGATTTAGATTGGACGGGGAAGGGGGGAAATTTCATCCCCCCCCCTAGTTTAAATAAGAAACTTGAAATTAACTCGAGAGATAATCATTATTATTATTTTTACTATTCTTATTATTATTATTATTATTGTTATTATTATTATTGTTATTATTATTATTATTATTATTATTATTATTATTATTATTATTATTAAAGAATTGTTATAAAGAATTTCGTTAGGGGGTTGTTAGGGATATGGGAAAGAAAATTTTAGGAAAAATGAAAAAGGGGGGTCATTTGAGAAGGATGGGAGGGATATATATGGGAGGGCAGCATGAGAGGGTTTGAGGAAGCAAGAAAAGGGGGGGTGACTGCGGGGGGGGCTGCTAAAGAGAGTAGGAGGGGAAGGATTAAGGTTAAAGAAATAAGAACTTGATGCTTGAAGAAACTCAAGTTTTAATATCTCCCGGGAGTATACACAGTTCAAAGGGTTTCTTAAGGGCTCGGGGGGGGGATGAGAGAGGAGGGAAAGATGCCCCATTTTTTACATAATTTAAGCTACTCAACAAGGACGAGCTGGTTCTAAATTATCTCAAGTTCCCAGGAAACTAGGCAGTGAACCGTAGACGGACATTTTTGGGGAATTCTGAAAATGTTAGGGGTTGTGGGAACCCTATGGGAACCCTGAAAACCTCTCATTAAGACGAGTTTTTAGAGATCTCTTCATTACTCATCCTTTTCAACTCCTACAGGGAGTCTCAGTTCAAGAAAAGTTCATTTATATATTTTACCGCTACTTAGGCAACTTTACCAACCTTCACCAAACAGAGGGACATAATTTACTTAACGTCCCTAGGGACAGTTCAATATAATATATAATACATAATATAACCACCTGCGCTGTTTTCGCGGAAAAATTTGCGCAATTTCATCTCAACTACTTTTTCGGGAAATTAAAATTTTACTTTACCACAGGTTGCTTCAACCAATTTTACCTGAAAAACATCCCTCGCTACGCTCTGGATGTGTTGTAGGCAAAATTGGACGAGGGAACCCTTGGTGAAGTAAAATTCCCTTAACTTCCTTGCAAAGTAGTTGTTAATAATTTTCATAATGTCAGACTTTAGAACTTATTTTGTTCCCAGGAAATTACTTAAACAAAAAAACATTATGACAATTAAAATAAAATTTGTCTGCTATTTTTTTCTGGGACACCCTGTAAGGGATTATATTTAACAAAGTCATCCAAAGCAAAAGGATATACTTGTATTTTACGACTTGTATGCTAAAATTTCCTCGGAATTCTTTTTTTGCCTGACAGTGACAGTTATTTCGACGTTCCTGCTTCCAAAATTAAATCTTTTGGTCACAAATTCCCCCCCCCCCTCTTTGCAAGCTCAAAAAGTTAATCTTTTATGGTTCTCAAATGATCTGGTCTAATAACAACAGTTCTCTGGTATCTGGTTAGATACTAGAGAATCCAATATGTGGGATTGATCTGGTCTAATAACAACAGTTCTATGGTATCTGGTTAGATACTAGAAAATCCAATATGTGGGATTGATCTGGTCTATAATAACAACAGTTCTCTGGTATCTGGTTAGATACTAAAGAATCCAATATCTGGGATTGATCTGGTCTAATAACAACAGTTTTCTGGTGTCTGGTTAGATACTAAAGAATCCAACATGTGGGATTGAACTGGTCTAATAACAACAGTTCTCTGGTATCTGTTTAGATACTAGAGAATCCAATATGTGGAATTGATCTGGTCTAATAACAACAGTTTTTTTTCTGGTATTTGGTAGATAGAGGATTCAACTTGTGGGATTGATCTGGTCTATAATAACATTTGTTTTCTGATGTCTGGTTAGATACTAGAGGGTCTAGCATGTGGGATTGATCTGGTCTATTATAACATCAGTTTTCTGGTTGGTTAGATACTAATGAATCCAATATGAAGGATTGAATTTGATCTGGTTTAATAACTATTACCTCTGCCTTTGTCCCGTGGACTTTGGCATTTTTCGCCCCCCTCAAAATCCCTAAGCCCCCTGTTGTTATTCAACCTAAATGATTTGGCCCAAAAAGCTCCTAATCTAATTTTCAACGTGTGGGGGGGGAAGGGTTAAAAATCTATACATTATTGTTTATGTCAAATAAAAATTGCAAAATGCTAAAGGGATACTTTACATTCTTGTTGTTCAAACCTAATTCATAATATTTCCCCCGAAATATTTAATTAAACAATTTCCAATATTGTCATATTTACAATTAATTTTTGTCAATATTTTGCATATTTGGCAGGATACGGGAATAGAAATCTACAGGGAGTCTTTCAAAAAATGTATTGCAAGTTGTGTAAAGTTTTAGGACGTTTTACACAACTGACACTGAGCAAGAAATTTAGTCTTTGAAACAAACTCTAATTTTCTATTCCCTATATCTTTGCAACTCAATTTGGTATACCTTAGATATTTCAAGCTATGAATTCTGTTAGAACGAATAGTCTAATTTTGGAAAATCAAAGGTTTACACCATCAGGGTGCAAAGATATAGGAATTATAAAATTTAAGTTTGTGGCAAAAATTCCGTTTCTTTCCATGAAAAGGACCGTCGGCATAATTTCACCCTGTAGAAGCATAATATATAGTTCAGCACCCTAAAGAGACACCCTGTAGAAGCATAATATGTAATTCAGCAACCTAAAGAGACACCCTGTAGAAGCATAATATATAATTCAGCAACCTAAAGAGACACCCTGTAGAAGCATAATATATAATTCAATACCCTAAAGAGACACCCTGTAGAAGCATAATATATAATTCAATACCCTAAAGAGACACCCTGTAAAAGCATAATATATAATTCAGCACCCTAAAGAGACACCCTGTAGAAGCATAATATATTCGCAATTTAATCATACTTGACATATTGGTAAACAGAGTAGTGAAGAATAATAGTTTCAAAATATTTTCTTTTTAAATTTCCTTTTCCTATTTTACTCAAACTGTTTACAAGTAATAATTGTCTTTTTTGAGGAAATAATTTCAAACTTCGTTTTTTTAGAGTTCTGAACATCTTTCTACATTTGCATATTTCATTCATATATTCATATATTTATTCAACTACAAAGCATGAGATATTACAAATAAGCAATCACTGAATATAATTGGTTACACCAGGGGCGGATACAGGATTTAAGTGAGGGGGGGGGGGCAAGATTTTTTAGAAAAAAAAATGAATAATTAGGAACAAAAAATCGTGCCGCAAAAATTTTTTGGACTTAAAAGACTCAAAAAGAGTCCAAATTGATGACTAAAGACTAAAAACTAGATTTTTAATTTTAGGAATAAAATTAAAGGATTAGGACAGGAATTTAGGAACAATTAAAAGATTGTTCAGGAATTAGGAACAAAAATAAAGGATTAGGACAGGAATTTAGGAACAATTAAAAGATTGTTCAGGAATTAGGAACAAAATTAATGGATTAGGACAGAAATTTAGGAACAATAAACAGATTGTTCAGGAATTAGAAACAAAAATATAGGATTAGGACAGGGATTTAAGGTGGGTCGGACACAGGAATAACAATAACATTTATCAAATTGGGAACATTTTTTGCCTTGAAATCTCAGGGGGGGCGAATGTCCCCCCGCCCCCCCTTGTATCCGCCCCTGGGATACACATATCAAGATATGTTTTTGGATAGGTAAGGAGTTGATTAGAAGGAAGGAGATTGTCAGGTGATCTGCGGCAGGGTGAGATCAGAGGGATTTTTATGTAGAGATAAATTAAAATACAGGGTGTTAATGATGGTAGTCACAGAAACATAAATAAGCTAATAAAGTTTCAGTTATTTTAGTTTTTTTTATATAAAATTTATTCACACGATAAACAGCTAGGTTTTTCGCATTTAAACCTCTCATAATTCTCAAGATAGACAGAGGATATTAAAGTATATTTGGTTTTAACACATTTTGTCTGAATGACTTATAAATACTTTATTTGATCATTTTAGTGTATTTGTATCTTTTCTATCTATCTATCTGTCTATCTGTCTATCTATCTATCTATAAATCTGTCTTTATGTCTATCTGTTTTTCCGTCTATCTGTCTATCTGTCTACCTATCTATCTTTCTACCTGTATATCTAGCTTTCTGTCTTTCTGTCTCTGTCTATATTTCTATATGTATATCTGTCTATCTGTCCATCTGTCTATCTGTCCATCTGTCTATCTGTACATCTGTCTATCTGTCTATATGTTTATTTGTCTATCTGTCTATATGTTTATCTGCCCAACTGTCTATCTGTCTATCTGTCCATCTGTCCATCTGTCTATCTGTCTATCTTTCCATCTGTCTATCTGTCTATCTGTCTATCTGTCTATCTGTCTATCTGTCTATCTGTCTATCTGTCTACCTATCTATCTTTCTACCTGTATATCTAGCTTTCTGTCTTTCTGTCTCTGTCTATATTTCTATATGTATATCTGTCTATCTGTCTATCTGTCTATCTGTCTATCTGTCTATCTGTCTATCTGTCTATCTGTCTATCTGTTTATCTGTCTATCTGTCTATTCGTCTATCTGCTTATCCTTCTATCTCTTAAACCGTCTATTGACTTTTTTGTCTAAAACTATCCATCTATTCAATGTCAGACTGTCCCCTATATATTTTGACTAATGATTGATAACACCTTGCATCTGTAATTTCCTAGTTAAGATTGTGTAAAAGATAGAATTTCACACCTAGTTCTCCACTTTAGCGAGTACCCGGGAAATATCTGACAAGGAAATTCCAAATATCTAAACCATGTTTGTAATAAACAAAATTTCAGAATATTATGAGTTAGATTCTACTGTATTCTATAGTCATTAAAAGTTTTTCATAGTTAGGGTTCTTTATCGTTTTCTTTCATTTAAAAAAAAACTTTTTACAATACTTTTATCAAAATTCCAATGTTTTGAATAAACAATGTTTGCCGCAAACACAAATGTTCTAATCCCTATATTTTTGCAACCTTATGATCTAAACCTTTGATATCTTAAACTTTGACCTTACTATCAAACACATTTTTTAAAAATATCCAAGGTCTTCGACATCGGGTTGCAAAGATAGATTTAAAACTCATTTTTGTGGAAGGAACCTTTAAAGTCCAAAACCCAACAAAAACGAATCAACTTTTACACTATTTGCCTTTTTCCCAGGGTTTCTTCTCTAACTGTCAGGTAAAATATCTCTCACTTCAACTCCCCGGGTAAAATATCCCGGGTTCTCGCCTCCTCCCTCCCTCCTGACAGTCTATAATGATAGATGAAGACGGATGTCAAGTTTTCCCTTTTATGAGTTTGCTCTGCACATGTTCAACTCTCAAAATTTGAATTTTCTAGACAAAATTCTCGTCATGGGTTTTCAGTTTTCAAACCCTCTTTTGGGATTTTTGCGTCCAAAAAAAAGATTAGTTTGAAAAGCAAGGGGTAAATATTGGTGAATAGGGGTAAATATTGGTGAGTAGGGGTAAATATTGGTGAATAGGGGTAAATATTGGTGAATAGGGGTAAATATTGGTGAATAGGGGTAAATATTGGTGAATAGGGGTAAATATTGGTGCTTCACAATCTAGATTTAATATTGGGTTCTTAGTGTGAACTGAAGTGTGGGGATTTGAGGGGTTTTGTAGGATTTTTATTCAC
>NW_019398137.1:0-22438 GCF_000591075.1 Eurytemora carolleeae
ATAATTTAGTTTACCCCATCAGTAAAATAATCATTCCAGCATTATTAGTACTGTAAAACGGCCGGACTTGTGGACCGAAAAAATACTTAAGAAATAAAAGCGTTTTGCATGAAACTACTATAATGGTTTTCATTATTTAACTTGAAGAGAGGTTATAATGATATAAGATATACTTAGTTTCAAATCGAGTACTAGGAGTACTAGACTAATTGTATGCTGAGAAAGTTGTTGTCACCTGTACCTAAGTTTAGTAATGAAAGTCGTGCCGGTACAAAGTTTTTGTGTCAAATGTCATGACGGTACAAAATAAATCTCAGAAGTTGTGTACAGTACGAGGCCGACCGAATGCTTAGTGGAGGGTGATCTGAGTTTAAAGTATTAAAAGATTAAACCATAAGATTGTAAAGATATAGGGATTAGAAAATTTGAATATGTTGCAAAGACTCAATTCCTTAGCAAATCTTTGGTACCAAATTGTATTTTCTATTGTTTTTCAAAAAGCCGATTAAGGTGCAAAAAGGCCGCAAATGATAAGTGTAATTCTAGACTCAAAAGACTAAACGCAAAAATAAACATGTACCCTTTTTACATTTCAGTTTGAAAGTATCGTCAATTAATTAGTTTGGTTTTATAGTATAGATACAGATCCAATGTTAGATTTAATATGTTGGAAATATATAGCTTTTCTATTATAAAAGTTCCATTAAGACTAGATTCGAATTAGCTAGAAAAACGCCATAATATTGCAATGTCCGTTTTGATTTAGAACATTTTGATGGGTTTCATTATCCCTCAATTCCCTCAATCTTGTTGTTTCTTATATTGATAGACATTGAACAATACACTAGGGTGCAACAACAATTCAAAAATTTAAAGCACAAATAAAATAAAGTACTTTTAGTTTTTACGACTAAAAGTTTCAATTTTTGAAAAATGTCAAAGAGCATTTAATGATATGGTTGTATTTCTTAAAAAGTGGTATCTTGTAACCGTCAGAGCCAGAAAAATCTGGAATATTAAGACGACATAAGTTATTACTTTTAATAGACACAGAAACTGAGCATTGTAATAGCTCCATTTCACGTAATTAGGGGTTTAAAGAGCCACTATACTAGTTTCTTTGTCTCAACATCAAATACACTTAACCATTTCTTAAATGTCGTCTTCCTGTTCCAAAGCTGTTCTGGTCTTCACTGTATCTTAAAAATTAAACAATATTAAATATTAAAATAAACAAAATTAATATCTTTGTCCACATAAAGGCACACCACATTTTGTAAATACCGCGCCTAGGTTTTTCAATGCTAATTGTTCCAACTGAAACGCACGAAGAGCCACATGGATCAAAGACTACCTAAAAGTAGCCACTTATAGAAGTAAAAGAAAATTCACTCTTTATAAATTGGTTTAGGACGGTTTCTATAGGATATTCTTTTCCAAAATAAGAATTCACTGAACCCCATTCAACAACTCAGTTTTTTTTCTGTAAACATCTTCAAGAGTTTGAAATGATTGATGGAAGCTTACAAGAAATATATTAATAACAGTATCTGCAGTATGTCAAGGACGGGACGGATACTCCAGGATTGGTTTAGAGTAGGGAGGATTGGCTCCGGGGTATGTTTTGTATAGGAATATATAATATATCTTTTGAGTTCCCGGAGGGTATTCTGCGTGCATATCTTGTATACAGTCTAGAATTAGTTCTTTTTAACAGTGTATAACATTTACAAAAATAACTAACATGACAGATAATCTATTTTTTCATCTTTACAAAATAGAAATGTTTCTAACCATTATATCCTATATGTATTCTATTTGCAGACTGTATATAATGTAAAAGGAGAATAAAAACTGTATTCTATAAGACGATTTTTACACAGAGTATAGAATACCCTTTCTCCGTATAGAGTACATGTATGTACACTGAAACACTGTACATGCTACAACATGGGACTGTACATAAATGTCGACGATGGTTTGTGTTACAAAACAATTATTGCGATGAAACAAAAAAAATTCAAGAAGATATTCTTTTATAAAATCTTCCTAAAAATTTTGACCATTTCCATTTAATTTTTAGGGTCGAATTTTTTTGGTAACGAATTAATCTACACTTAGATCAGTATTTTCATTCATTAAATATAGGGTTACTAGAAATTCAAGGCGCTTCGCGCCCTTCTTTCTAGCCTTAGAAGTTAGAGGGCGCTTCGCGCCCATCTTTTAAATTAATTGTGAACAATGTTCTCTGTGTGTACATCGTAAAACAAAACAAAAATAATTCGCGGATTTTCACAAAAATGTCGTGGATTTTCAAAATTTAAAAAAATTTAATGAAGATCGAATTTTGATTGAGACAAATATTTAAAATTTCAATCATTCATAAACCTTCCCTGGGGTCCCTAGATGTCCCACAAAACAATTGGGCCCGATCGGTTCAGCCGTTTTGACGTTTATTGGATACAAACAAACAGACAGACAAACAAACACCAAAACAGACAGACAAGCCAAATTTATATATAGATTAAAGATAAATTAACATTTTTTAAGTGAAAGTTTAGAAAATAACCAATTTAAGTGTGATAGGAAGACGCCAGTTAGAATCAAGTTATTGTTGTAATACTTTAATGTGTATGAAACAAGCAATTATTCGGTGTACACAAACAGACCTATTTCATAAATAAATTGATTTTCAAACTACGGATAAATGAACTCTTTCATATTTAATATTTTAAACTAAGATGATTTGAACTAGAATCCAAAGTTTAAAATACAAAATGTTGTACATCGGGTTGTACAGATATAGTGTATTTGTGGCAAAAACTAATTTCCTTTTATAATATCGAATAATCATAAGTTTGCTAAATTATCGTCCATCTATAACCATAGTTTTATGAGTCTCACTGTATGCTTGGTAATAAGACCCTGAGAACCCTTATCTATAAAGTTTTCTCTCTACTCCATGTTTTTATATTGATAAGTTTTCCATTCTCTCATCCTTCAACAAGGAGAAGCAAAAACTAAAATTAATTGGATCAAAAACCATATTTTTCTGTTCAGGCAACCCTCGATACGCATCGTCTGTGTATTTAAAGAGACTGGGATAGTTCTTTAACCCTATAAAGGGTGGGGATCTGAATATATGTATTGCCTGGGGGGGCGTTTGGCACCCCCCCCCCCATAAAAAAGAGAATAGGTACAGAGTTGAAATGAATGTGTAAAGCCCAATTTGCCATGATGCCAGCTCATTGAAAAAAAAATTAGACCGATAACTTTGATAGTTTGGATGCTAGGGAGGGTTAAAAAAACGCCAGAAAAGGGTCAGAAAAATTAAATTTTTTTTTTTTAATTTTAATGATAAATATATTTCTATCTATCTATCTATCTATCTATATCCAACAAGAGCGAATTAAAAAGAAAATTAAAAGTTTCAAAAGTGTTTTATTTATTAAATTCTGTCAGCAATTTCAAAAAAAGTAAAGAAAAAATGTTTCTGTGACAGTTAGAAGAATTTATTTATCAAGAAATTGCAATAGACAGTTTGTTCTGATTTTATCAAATAAGTTTTATTTTCGCAAACATTGCAATCTTCGGAACGTTTGACTTTTACCCAATGTTTTTCTTTTTTTTCATTTTTCTTTTTCTAAAATAGTTCAAAGGGAGTGACCGGCAATGAATGGTTGGTGAACTGAGAATGTAGTATTGTGGAAAAATATTTTTGTTTACCGTTGAATTTTTGCTACATTTTTTGTCTTCGTTATTTAATAATTTTTAAAAAATCGATTCTTAAAACGTAACCACCCAAATGGGTGATTTCGAAAGTCTACTTTGCATTCAAACTCAGTATTCATACATTATTAAAACGTTTTATATGTCTCAAATGAATTCTTAAAAAGGAATTGAGTTTTTGCCACAAACTCAGATTTTCTAATTCCTATAAATTAGCAACCCTTTTTCCTAGACCTTTGATATTTCAAACTATTAATTCTGGTAGATCAAATAGTCTAAGTGTAAAAAATCGAAGGTTTACATTATCAGGTTGCAAAGATATTGGGGTTAGAAAATGTAATTTTGTTGTAAAAACTCAATTTCTTTGTCGACAAAACGACATTCTCAGTTCAACTACCGGTCACTCCATTTAACACTTCAAATATTGAACAGTGAGACAAATATGCTTAAAAATTTACTTATTAAGTGAAAACTATTTAAACCTCTATGTTATTCTAGAAAACTATTAAAACCTACATAATATTCTAGAAACCTATTTAAGCCCTCCCTATGTTATTCTAGAAAACTATTAAAACCCCTTTGTTATTCTAGAAAACTATTAAAACCTCTATATTATTCTAGAAAAATATTTAAACCTCTATATTATTCTAGAAAACTATTTAAACCCCCCTATGTTATTCTAGAAAACTATTAAAACCCCTTTGTTATTCTAGAAAACTATTAAAACCTCTATGTTATTCTAGAAAAATATTTAAACCTCTATGTTATTCTAGAAAACTATTAAAACCCCTTTGTTATTCTAGAAAACTATTAAAACCTCTATGTTATTCTAGAAAAATATTAAAACCTCTATGTTATTCTAGAAAACTATAAAAACCTCTTTGTTATTCTAGAACACTATTTAAACCTCTATGTTATTCTAGAAAACTATTAAAACCTCTATTTTATTCTAGAAAACTATTAAAACCTCTTTGTTATTCTAGAACATTATTTAAACCTCTATGTGATTCTAGAAAACTATTTAAATCCTAGAAAACTAAAAAAATTACTAAAAAATGCTGCTTATCTTGTAGGATGTATTTATGTTGTATTTTCCTCCTATATTGAGCATATATACAGGCAGATTTCTTTGATTTGTTAGTCTGTATATTTAACTATTTAAACCTTTATGTTATTCAAGAAAACTATTAAAACATCTATGTTATTCTAGAAAACTATTTAAACCTCTATGTTACTCAAGAAAACTTTTTAAACCTCTATGTTACTCAAGAAAACTATTTAAACATCTATGTTATTCTAGAAAACTATTTAAACCTCTATGTTATTATATAACACTATTTAAACATCTATGTTATTCTAGAAAACTATTTAAAACACTATGTTATTCTAGAAAACTATTTAAACCTCTTTGTTATTCTAGAAAACTATTGAAAACACTAAGTTATTCTAGAAAACTATTAAAACCTCAATTTTATTATAGAAAACTATTTAAACCTATATGTTATTCTAGAAAACTATTTAAAAACCTCTGTTATTCTAGAAAACAATCTAAATCCTAGAAAAATAAAAAAATTACTAAAAAATGCTGCTTATCTTGTACGTAGGATGTATTTATGTTGTATTTTCCTCCTATATTGAGCATATATACATGCAGATTTCTTTGATTTGTTAGTCTAGATATTTCGTGCTGTAGAGTACTCAGAAAATAAATAGGAATATTGATGAGGGTTGAAAACAGGGCTAGGTTAAGTGCAGAGTTGGGCAGCGTTTTTATACGTTTCATAAAATATTCAGGATATCTGGGCTTTTGTAATCTACAATAGCCTGTGAAGTTTAACAAATTTTTAAATTGTTTCTTTAAACGTTCGCTTTTACTACATTATGCAAATTTAAAATTCGGTGATGGTGATGGACCAAACCTCTGTAGAATAAAACAGTAGATATTAGGTCCACATTTATTGAAAACATATTTCGGTCTGGGTTGACCCTCGTCAGTTCTAACGATATAATAACCATCAAATCGATAAAAAAAAATTTTTGTTAAAAATCACAAGAAAATAAACAAACAAAAAAGATTATTCAAAATAAAAATTTGGGCTGTCAAATGGACATAAGGGAAACGAACTCAGATTATGAGATGGAAAAAAGATAATTTGCAAATATTCACTTTTTAAAATAACTATTACATTATGCAAATTCTGGATTTACGAGAAGTTGTTGAACTACCTGAATCAGCAATTCACTCTCCAACCTGAATACTCATGAATCTTTGAATAGGTGATTCAGGATTTGAACCGGTGGTAGATAATTCAGCGACTTCTCCAATTACATTAACTTCCTTCCCTGGATGATTTTTCAAATTGATTGATTATTGAAGAAATCAGTCTCCCCCTAACCCTGCTCAGTCTCCCCCTAACCCTGTTCAGTCTCCCCCTAACCCTGCTAGCAACAACACATCTCTGTGACTCTCTGTCTCCTAGCCAGATACCAGCTGACCAAATAACTACAGGAAGTTCTGTTGTTTCTCAGCAATGGATGACGAGGGAGTCAGCTGCGAAATATTGCACTGGCATTCAAAGTCTAATCTGTGTCTATCATATGAATCATTTAAATAGAAAATAAATAATGTAGTTTTTCCATTTATGAAAGTTGTAAACTTGTAATACAATTGTAATTTCTTAATCTCTGCTACAAAATAAATATTTAGATCTAAAAAAGATTATTGAAGAAAAAACGAATAAAACTCTGATTTGGAGGAAGCTGGGAGATTTAGCAGAGATGGTTTAGTTAAGCTAGGTTAGATGCTAGGATTTAATGATTTAGAAGGAAGGATTTGACAGAGAATTAGAAGAAGTGCTTTGACAGAGAGTTAGGGTAAGTAATTAGACGGAGAGTTAGAAGAAGTGATTTGACAGAGAGTTAGAAGGAGTGATTTGACAGAAAGTTAGAAGAAGTGATTTGGTGAAGAATTAGAAGGAATGAATAGGCGGAGAGTTCGCTAGTAGGAGTAATTTGGCAGAAAGTTAGAAAAAGTTATTTGCCGGAGACTTAGAAGGAGTGTTTTGGCAGAGAGTTAGAAGGTGTGATTTGACAGAGAGTTAGAAGAAGTAATTTGACGGAGAGTTAGAAGGAGTTATTTGCCGGAGAGTTAGAAAAAGTTATTTGCCGGAGAGTTAGAAGGAGTGTTTTGGCAGAGAGTTTGAAGGAATGATTTGATAAAGAGTTAGAAGAAATGCTTTGGCGGAGAGTTAGACGAAGTAATTTGAAGGAGAGGTATAAGGAATAATTTTACAATTGCAATATTTACTGATAATTGGACTATTTAAAATCTTATCTTTAGTTTAAAGTAATTTTCCTATTCTACAGATGTATGGGTCCTATTGTAGAAAGTTCAAATCATCAGAAGTTAGAAACTAGAAATAATTTCTTTTATAGCTGAGCAGAGGCCTAAGCTGCGAATTCTAACTAGTTTATTGGCTTCGGTTGAACAGAAACTAAATTAATTTTTCCGGAGAGCTAAATCTTTTCTTTTGGAAGATCCTAACACAGTATATATAGTTGATCCTACCGTAGGATATACAGTTGATCCTACCATGGGATATACAGTTGATCCTACCACAGGGTATACAGTTGGTTCTACCATAGGATATACAATTGATCCAACCACATGGTATTCAGTTGATCCTACCATAGGATATACAGTTGATCCTACCATAGGATATACAGTTGATTCTACCATAGGATATATAATTGATCCTATCTCAGTATATAAAGTTGATCCTACCACAGTATATACAGTTGATCCTACCATAACATATACAGTTGATCCCTACCATAGGATATACAGTTGATCCTAACACAGTATATACAGTTGATCCTACCATAGGATAATCAGTTGATCCTACCATAGGATATACAGTTGATCCTACCACAGGGTATACAGTTGGTTTTACCATAGGATATACAGTTGATCCAACCACAGGGTATTCAGTTGATCCTACCATAGGATATCCAGTTGATCCTACCATAGGATATACAGTTGATCCTAACACAGTATATACAGTTTATCCTACCATAGGATAACCAGTTAATCCTACCATAGGATATACAGTTGATCCTACCACAGGGTATACAGTTGATCCTACATTAGGATATACAGTTGATCCTACCACAGTGTATACAGTTGATCCAACCACAGGGTATACAGAGTTGATCCTACTTTAATAAATATCGTGTAAAATATCTGTAAAGCTGAACTATGTAGTAGACTATTACCTCTCTACATTTGTAAAAATCTACGTAAAACCCATAATTCATTTGAACTGCGCTTCAACTAAAGACGTAGGATGAATAGCTTAATCATGTGATATAAAATGACGTACATCTTAATTTCGTGTAGTGTAATTGTGTTGTAAATACGTAACATGATTAAATTAATCATGCAATATAGATAATGACGTAGAAATTGTAATTATTTCTGATAACTTTAACTTGTAACTTGATGTGCTCCTTGTTGAAACGTACAAGCTGAGATCGTGTCCATTGGTTTTGCATTGATCGATTAAGTGCTTGTGTCCGTGTTGACATTGATAGTGTGTCAGAGTGTCGAATGCAGAAAGCAACCAGTCAATCAGAAGTCGAGAAATATTGCGAGCAATCAATTCGAAAACTCTCATTAGTCGAACCCATCAGAGATATTCAAAAGAGAAAATCAAATGTGTCCAATATGGATATCGAAATTTAGCAATCGAGATTAAGGGTATATTAAGGGTATCCAATACAATAGTTGGTTCCGACAAAAATATTATATAAATATATGAAAGCAGTAATGAGGTTTAATTATACCCTATTATCTCATTTATTTAATTAAATATAGGGTTCTGGTCTAATTAAACCAATTAAAGATATAATTAATGTAAACATTAAGAAAGGTTGGTCGGGGATAGGGACATATTGTAATCTCGAATACAGGGGGAGGGAGGAGGAGGGTNGCAGATGTAAATGCTGTATAATATGGAGAATCATTTATGCTTTTTATTTGTTATTGATCAGAAGCAATATGTAACTTTGTAAATATATTACTTTCACATATTTTCATGTCTTTTTTTCTAGCGCATTTTATTCAGTTTTCTTCAAGTCGATTCGACCCATTAAAGGGACTGTAAGCGTAATTTCATATGACCCCCCATGCAATTACTTTAATCAAGTATGAATTAAATATTTCGATGTTTAACATTTAAAATCTGATCATTTTTAATTGGGGTTCTCTACAAAATTGACTTGTGCATTTCTACTGCAGGAAAATATATAGAAATTTTTAAAAATAACACAAAATTGACTTTAAAAAACTTACTTAGATAACGGTTTCAAGGGTAACACTGCCATCTTTGCATGGAGGGTCACAATATATGAATTTTAAAGTCCCTTGAAAAAAAACCTTAATTGAAAAAATGTAAAGGAATTGAGTTTTTGCCACAAACTTAAATCTTCTGATCCCAATATCTTTGCAACCTGATGGTTCAAATCTTTAATATTTCAAACTTAGATTATTTTATCTTTAAGTATTAATAGTTTGAAATATCTTAGGTCTAAGACATTGTATTACAAAGATATGGAGATTAGAAAATCAGAGTTTGTGGCAAAAACTCAACTCCTTTGCCCAAAGCTAAGAACATTATTGATCTATTTCTTATTCACTGCGTGATGAAAATATTTAGCAACTCAATTAAGAATGATTTAGTATTACACATAACATTTTTATTATAAACGCCATGAACTGGATAAACCTCCTTCCACATTGTAAGTCACTAAAATCAAACTTTTATCAAGAAATTAAGTTTTTGCCACAAACTCTTATTTTCTAGAATCTACATCTTTGCAACCCAATGTTGTAGACCATATTTAAAAATTTAAATTATGTTGGATCAAATAGTCTAAGATCAAAATATCAAGTGTGTGCATCGTCAGGTTGCAGAGATTTAAGGCCTAAAGAGTTTTAGTTTGTGGCAAAAGCTCAGTTTCTTTCTTTAACAAGAGAGAGAAAAAAAGATAAATATACTTTTTTAATCGTTTAAATAAGATAGTTTTACAATTTGAATTTAAAACAAAGTATTTTCAAAACCTTTTCAACTTGTAAAATTTATATCAAATAGTCTTAGAAAATTCTAAATAGTTCAAATATTTTCAAATTAAATTCAGAAATTGTATAATCCTAAGCTTATCATCAGTATCTTATGTTATCATCATTGTCGAAAAGTGTAATTACTTTCTAACGTCAGTACATCTAAGTTTGAAATTATTGAAAACTAAGGTTTCAGAAAAACAGATGTTTTAGGCAAGTTAGTAGGTAGTAGGTAGTAGGTAGTAGGTAGTAGGTAGTAGGTAGTAGGTAGTAGGTAGTAGGTAGTAGGTAGTAGGTAGTAGGTAGTAGGTAGTAGGTAGAGTCTGGAAAGTAATAGTTAGTTTATTTACATAGTGCATAAAAAGAATCTGACAGAGTGAATAATTACTGAAAGTTAATCTAACTGCCGATATATCGATACAAGAAGGAAACACATAGATTTATTCTGTATACAGATTACAGACGGAATAGAACTGTTCACTAGTATACAGATTACAGACGGAATAGGACTGTTCACTACAGATTACAAACGGAATAGGACTGTTCAATAGTATACAGAGTACATAAGGAATAGGGCTGTTCACTATAGTATACAGAGTACATAAGAAATATGACTGTTCACTACAGATTACAGACGGAAGGACTGTACACTAGTATTCATGTAGAAAATAACTTACTCCAACAAGTTCTTTTAATATTTATCGTACAGATACAACTTGTGGTGACCCTCAGCTTGGTATGTATAAGACGTCATATGGACTGTTCACTAGTATACAGATAACAGAAGGAATAAGGCTCTGAGTCAGAATTGTGACCTTAGAAGAGTTATATGATTCTTTCAGGGGACGTGTTTAAAGTTTTACATAAAACCGAATTAATATTATACTAGTAAATATTTGAAAAAAAGCTAAAAAGACATAAAATATTTTGAAATTATATAAATGAAAATGTTAGTACAATATCTCCTCTCAATATTTATATAATCCTTAAAAATATAAAATATATTTTTTTATCGTATATTAATGTTTATCTAGTATAAAACCTATTTTTTTTTATTTCAAATTTGATCTGGAAAGTTTTACCAAACATGGTTTTGCAAAAATAAATATTTAAAGGGACTGTAAGCGTATTTTCATGTGACCCTCCAAGCAAAGAGGGCAGTGCTTGATTTACAACGCTTTAAATCTGTGCCTGTTCATCGAGTATAGAGAGCTCTGTGTGTAAATGTGTTAAGTAGCTGTTGAATCTTTCTGAAACCTTGTGTACACTGCGTATAGATTTACCTCAACACAAGGTTATAATGCAAGGAAAGTTATTTCAGAGCTGTACGCATCTTTTGTACTGCAGTGTACTGTCTCTGGGCGGTAATGTAAACACAAGACGGATGTTACAGCCTGACATGGGATCCATCTTTCGCATAAAAAATTAATAAAATATACTGGTATTGGGAAACTATTATGTGGATTATGGTACCGTTATGAATACAGGAGGATTCGGAGGATACATGAATTTATTCCTTATATTGGAATAGTATGACGACTGTTAGACTCAAGTGATGATTTTAGATATCCTGAGAACAAGAAATACAGTAATTGTGTAGTGTAAACAGACCCCTTTTACTAAATAAGTTAATTTTCAATCTACTGGATAAAAAATTGCCGATAATATTTAAAAAAACATTCTCGCCTGCTATCAAATAGCAATGCATAAACAGCAACAAAAATTAGCAAAAAATTATTAAAGTGAAGATTATTTAGAAGTAATATACTCCACGTAAAGTAATCTACATTCTATATGTATCGACATATTAACATATTTTGATCTATATTCAAAAACCGTCAAAAGCAGACGAAAAAAAACTTGACCCTATTAGGCTTGATGTCTGGTTTCTTGACGGGAGGGGGGGGGGGGTCAAATTGAACGAACCCCCCCCCCCCCTTCTATACAAATCTTTAACATTTGATACGTTTTTGGAAAGCCCTTGGGCTCTACCTGAATTGCAATTTTGCAAAAATCCAGATACTTATTGCGAAATCTAGTTCTTAAGCAAAAAATGTACATTGCAACAAATTATACATTTCAAAAAGCCCTTGACCCAGCGAATTCAAATATGCAAAAACATTTGCAAAATTTCTTAAACCTAAATGTGTATTCAAGAAAGACTGAAAATTTTTAAATTCTCTTTATAGGCGCACGTGCAAAAATCTGTACAAAATCTCTTTGGAAAAATTGTGAAATTTGCTTCCTTTTTGATAGGCTTTCCAAAGAGCTATACAATTTTTAAATCCAATAACTGGACGTAGGTCTTATTATAGATTTAGTCTGGTGTAGGTAAAATAAAGGATTTAGGCAGAATGTCTGAGGACTCAGGCAGTAGGTATAAAGTCCAACTTTTAGCCTTAAGCGAGGTGATGTGTCAGGTAGAAAAGCCAGACGATTTGAGCTTCCTAGCTCAAATATTTTTTGAGTTATCGCAAAAAAAACGATAGGGGAGAGGGTCAAATTGACCTCCCCCCCCTCCAGGCCAAATAGGGTTACTATATTTCATTATCTAAAATACATACGCCAACAAAAAAGTATCCTAGCACATACAACAAACCTTAAATTAAGGGGTTATAATAGTTTCCAAAGTTATGGCTGGCTTTCTGACCTAATAACCAGAACTTCTAGTTTACCGTAACACTCGGAACCTAGTCCAAAACTTAAGACAGGGTATCGTTATGAAAACCAGTTTTAAAACCCGGGTTTCACGAATGGGTTTAGGAAGTTTTGTGGATATCATTATTTTTGAGATGAAATATTATTTGTATCAGTTTGTTTACATTCTCATTTTTTTCGAATCTCTTTAATCAAAATCTACACAAATGTTTAGACCCCAAAAAGAAAACTCGGGAGTTTCGTTCAACGATACTCTTTTAAATTTCGTGCTCTGTATCTTTGTTTACAAACAAAGTGTACTGCACGGTCTGGGTAAAATGTAAACAAACTATCCAGGCTCGGTTAGTTAGTTTGCAAACTTTTGGAGGTTCATAATGTATCTTCCATGGTTATTTACAAAATATTCAATAGAGAGATCAAATTCAATTATTTTCTTTTTCCATTTCTCCCTGATTTCTCCCCCTCCCCTCTCACTCCTTCCCCACCTTTCCCTCCTCCCTCTCCCCCCTTCCACCTCTGTACTTTCAATATTCCCCAGTTTTCATCTGCTATATAATAAATCCCAACAAAGTACTGGCTTTCAAACCAAATGCTTCATCTTGCCAACATTGGAGACAAATTTGCAAATTATTTGCAAACATATTCAAGAGACTGTCTTTGTAACTCAAAGTCATATTCCATTTCAAGGGACTGTAAAGTAAAATGATCTTTAGCCACTGGCAGTGGAGTATCATTGTCACGTGATACAGACGGAAATAACGTGACCAGCATACTGCACTGCCATTGGCTGAAGATCAAGGTGACGTAATACGGACTATACGGACTATATGTAATAATATTATCAATTATACCTATTAAAAATGCAAAATAGAAATTAAAAAATTATAATAGGAGCAAACCTGAGATTCTAAGGCTCCTGTGGGATATAATCGTTTTCAGATTGGTTGTGTATTTACTGAATATGATCTGTTTAAACATACTGCTTTTATACAAATTCGTATATATATGAAATTTTGTATAATTTTGACACAGTTTTATATCAATTTCTCCAGACAGAAACATCACATAGATGTCTTATATGTATCGTTCAACGCCTGAGATTCTCAGGTTTCATCCCATATCCCTTTTCATTTTTCCTTTAGAGTCCCTTTAAAAAGGAGCATGCCCAATTTTCAACGGTACCCTTTACAACTTTATTTAATTAGTTATGTGGAAGATATTAGTGTTTTTCAGTGTTTCTTGTTTTTGTCAAGTCTTTAATTCTGCCAATTTCCTCCATATTGTTTCTGCAGATCGCTTTAAAGAGAATCGAAGATTATCAACCTTAAATGAGAAGATGATGAATATCTCGTACATTCTTGATGAAACAAAGTTTTTCTAGGTTTCTTCCTGGCAACACTTCAAAAACAGATAATTTTAATATCTATGTAGATCCTGCACTGTGTCTGGTTGTGCACAGTGATTTAAAATTTCGGTCCTTGTCCCAGCAAACTGTAAATTTCGATCATAGTTTGACCTACAGGGTGTTCCATGAAACATGACAGTTGGTAAATAGTTTAAAATGTCTTCTTCCATAATAAATTATTTGATACCAAAGAAAATGATCATCAAAATATGCAATGGCAGTAATTTTATAGCTTATTTGGATTTCAAAATTAAATATATTTGTGTAAAAGATTTTTTAAAAACTAAATAAACAGCAAAAAGTCTTTAACGTCTAATAAAGTATATGGAAAAAGACTTTTAAAACTATTTACCTCACCTACTGTCATGTTTCGTGGGGAACTCTGTATTAAACATAATTTATAAATGAAATTTTTTTGTCTTAAAGTAAGGATGAAACTACAGAGCGTCCCATATCATATTAGATTATCTCCAAGCTTTAACTTCAAAATACAACCTTAGTACTCGAAATAACAAGTATTTTCCGCAAGAAAATTCTTATAATTACCCTTATTCAATTTTTCAATATGATTCTTTCTTCTTAAATTTTCTGAATAGTCCCGAAAATCGTAATTTAGACCAATTGACAATCTATATGATGTGGGACACCCTGTATAAGCATCTAATATGATGCGGGACACCCTGTATAATCATATAATATGATGTGGGACACCCTGTATAATCATCTAATATGATGTGGGACACCCTTTATAATCATCTGATATAATGTGGGACACCCTGTACAAGCATCTAATATGATGTGGGACACCCTGTATAATCATCTGATGTGATGTGGGACACCCTGTATAATCATCTAATATGATGTGGGACACCCTGTATAATCATCTAATATGATGTGTGACACCCTGTATAATCATCTGATATGATGTGGGACACCCTGTATAATCATCTGATATGATGTGGGACACCCTGTATAATCATCTGATATGATGTGGGACACCCTGTATAATCATCTAATATGATGTGGGACACCCTGTATAATCATCTAATATGATGTGGGACTCCCTGTATAATCATCTGATATGATGTGGGACACCCTGTATAATCATCTAATATGATGTGGGACACCCTGTATAATCATCTAATATGATGTGGGACACCCTGTATAATCATCTGATATGATGTGGGACACCCTGTATAAGCATATAATATGATGTGGGACACCCTGTATAATCATCTAATATGATGTGGGACTCCCTGTATAATCATTTATTATGATGTGGGACACCCAGTATAATCATCTGATATGATGTGGGACACCCTGTATTATCATCTAATATGATGTGGGACACCCTGTATAATCATCTTTTATGATGTTGGACACCCTGTATAATATCGAAAATGTATGTAGAGGAGCAGCAATTAAAAGCACCATTTATAAAAGTAAAATAAAATACATTCACTAATTAACGATTTAAAAAACAGAGATCATAAGGGAAGGTTGCTTTTTTATTTTTATTCAAAACATTTTGAGAATGGGTATCTGAAGATGCGCCGTCAACCGCAGAGTATCGTTCATTTGGCCGTTTTTTTGTATATTAGTTTTTAATTTTCTTGGGACTTTTTACTAATTTAATGTTTCTGAACTCAGTGTTTCAAAACGGACCTTTTAAATATCCATCTTTATTTATTCTGACGACATTTTTAATCTACATTATTTATTTGAATTACAAAAAAAGGAAATATTCGAATGAGTTCACAAATTGTTAAAAACAATGTCTCAATTTTTTTTAAATGTATCAAAGAAAACAGGTGCAAGTTGGATTTGAACATTTTCATCAAAATGTGGCTAAATAGTTTCAAGCTTAAGAAAGGTTTTTTCAACTCTAAAAACTACTAAATTATTTACATTAAAGACCCCAATCTATCCCTGGTCAGTCCAGGGTATCTGTAGGGTAATAATATATTCATCTGATAGAATATATCTGTAGATCTAAATTGATGTAAGTGGGGTGTCATTAAACCACCTAGTTTGGCTCAGGACAGGAACTCATTACATTTATACTTGATTTCCAAAGGGCAGACTCAGGAAGGAGTCTTCCAAATTAACTTAAAGTCATAAATCTAAGTGGCATGGCCAACTCACATCGGTACCTTTAAACCTTTTCATGAGCAAGAATGAGGAAGATGTAGTTGATTTTGAAATGTCGCATTTTAAAGGTGTATGTCATTTTTATACTTATCTTACTTTTCAATATGGTAGAAAGCGTTGTTTCCACTTTTTCAGGGCGAGGATCAGACCTCATTGCCCCCCGATTACTCTCCCAATAAATGAACTGAGTTTTGGCCAGCAAACTTAAATTTTTTAATATGATAATGTAGACCTCTGATATTTCAAACTTATACTATAAGCCTTAACAAAAGTTTGAAATAGTAAAAGTCTACAACATCAGGTTGTGGAGATATAGGAATACCAAAATCAGAATTTGTGCCCAGAACTCAGTTCATTTGATTTCTTTCTGCGAAAATATTTGAACAACCATTTCTAGTTTTTAGTTTTGTGCAACTTGTATTAAATGTGAAGATCATAGATTAAATACAGATAGAACACTAGAATTCTCTGTCTTGTCATTCAACGCGACATGCCATGCGTAGTTCCTTTTGGCTTCTGCCAAAAATCTCTAAATCTTGAAAAGACGACATCTATAGTGTTCTATCTGTATTTTTATTAATCTATGATGAAGATGGATATTTAATTAAATGTGAAGATGATAACTCAAGAATATAAAATTAAATATAAAATTAAACCATAAATCTTTGTTGTATCATTAATAAAAAATGTATAAAGCAGAAGAAAGAAAGAAGCTACGAAAACAAACTTTCAATGACATTTCATCTCGGAGGGAAAAGTTTTCAGTTTGCCAAGATTAATTGATACCCGGAGAAAATTCTTTTGTTGCAGAATACCCAGCTCTTCTATTAATCTTCCTCTACAGAGCTACTTGTATTGTTTATTTGAAAACCTTCGTACTCTTCTCTATACTCCTTTCTATCCTTCACTTCTCTATTCTCCTTTCTATCCTTCCCTTCTCCGTCCTACTTTCTATCCTTCCCTTCTCCGTCCTATCCGTCCTACTTTCTATCCTTCCCTTCTCCGTCCTACTTTCTATCCTTCAATACTCCGTCCTACTTTCTATCCTTCCCTTCTCCGTCCTACTTTCTATCCTTCCCTTCTCCGTCCTACTTTCTATCCTTCAATACTCCGTCCTTCTTTATCCATTCTTCATTCCTTCTTTATTCCTTCTTCATCCTTCTTCATTCCTTCTTCATCTTTCTTCATTCCTTCTTTATTCCTTCTTCATCCTTCTTCATTCCTTCCTTCTTCATTCCTTCCTTCTTCATTCCTTCTTTATTCTTCTCTATTCACTCCTTGTTTCTTCTTCATCCTTCTTCATCCTTCTTCATTCCTTCTTTATTCCTTCTTCATTCCTTCTTCATCCTTCTTCATTCCTTCTTCATTCCTTCTTCATTCCTTCTTCATTCCTTCTTCATCCTTCTTCATTCTATGTTCGTTCCTTCTTCATTTCTACTTCATCCTTCTACATTCCTTCTTCATCCTTCTTCATTCCTTCTTCATCCTTCTTCATCCTTCTTCATTTCTTCTTCATTTCTTCTTCATCCCTTCTTCATCCTTCTTCATCCTTCTTCATTCCTTCTTTATTCCTTCTTCATTCCTTCTTCATCCTTCTTCATCCTTCTTCATCCTTCTTCATTTCTTCTTCATTTCTTCTTCATCCCTTCTTGTTAGTTTTAACCGATTAGCTTCGAACCTTTGATTGTGTATTAAATTGTAACAGATTTCTTTTACGACAGCGTAGATAGTAGTGGACCTTATTGTATCCGTTCAATTTTAAATATAATCTGTAGATTAACCTCCTTCTGTTACTAACCCTATCACCATCATATTCTTCAGAGACCATAAACAAATTTTATCGCTTTTTTATAATATTTTGATGATTTTTTGCCATGACGAAGCACATTCAACCCTCTTTTATACCAGTCTTCATAAATTCTCTTTAAAAAAAACACACTATTTTATTTTTATTTTTGCCTATTCATAGATAGAGAATAACTGAAAATTCTTAGCCTGCCTGTCATGTGTCTTTTCTTTCTCTATTCAGACAATTTAAAGTTTTTTTTAAAACAAGTCTCCACTCTTATGTCAAAGATTTATGTTCCTTTCTTTTTATACTTTAAATCTGGAAAAGTGCAAAATTAGACGGTTTTGAAAATATTTACATTCATAAGCACACAACTCAAAATAAAAAGGCTTTCAACTTTTGCGAAGAAATTTATTTTGAAATATGCTTGCAATTTATTCTTAACAATAAAGAAATATGGAATAAACTACATTCTTGAAATATTTTCTTAGAAAATAATATTACAATATATTCTTCAAATATATCCTTGGAAAATGTAATCTTTAAATATATATATTGTTGAAATATATTGCAAAATATATAAAGGATTTGAGGTTTGATTTATTGCTTGAGAATGGAAATATAAACCAGGGGAGGGCAGATATCTAAATTCTTGGAATTCCCTTACCGGGTTTATAATTTCAATAATCTTTAAAGAATATACAACATTCCTTTATTAACCAACAATGGCACTAGGTTCTAACCACAAACTCAATTTTTTAATCCATATATCTTTGCAACTTGATGGTGTAAACCTTTGAAACAGTGTTACTTACAAAGGATGAGACTTCAAAGACGAGTGTACGGAATTTATTCAGTTTATATTTACAATGCTCTGCAGTCTGCACTAGTAAACTTGTTATATTTACGATTCTCTGCAGTCTGCACTAGTAAACTTGTTATATTTACGATGCTCTGCAGTCTGCACTAGTAAACTTGTTATATTTACGATTCTCTGCAGTATGTACTAGTAAACTTGCTATATTTACGATTCTCTACAGTCTGCTCTAGTAAACTTGTTATATTTACGATTCTCTGCAGTCTGCACTAGTAAACTTGTTATATTTACGATGCTCTGCAGTCTGCACTAGTAAACTTGTTATATTTACGATTCTCTACAGTCTGCTCTATAGTAAACTTGTTATATTTACGATTCTCTGCAGTCTGAACTAGTAAACTTGTTATATTTACGATGCTCTGCAGTCTGCACTAGTAAACTTGTTATATTTACGATTCTCTGCAGTATGTACTAGTAAACTTGCTATATTTACGATTCTCTACAGTCTGAACTAGTAAACTTGTTATATTTACGATTCTCTGCAGTCTGCACTAGTAAACTTGTTATATTTACGATTCTCTGCAGTCTGCAATAGTAAACTTGTTATATTTACGATTCTCTACAGTCTGCACTAGTAAACTTGTTATATTTACGATTCTCTACAGTCTGAACTAGTAAACTTGTTATATTTACGATTCTCTGCAGTCTGCACTAGTAAACTTGTTATATTTACGATTCTCTGCAGTCTGCACTAGTAAACTTGTTATATTTACGATTCTCTGCAGTCTGCACTATAGTAAACTTGTTATATTTACGATTCTCTGCAGTCTTCACTAGTAAACTTGTTATATTTACGATTCTCTACAGTCTGCTCTAGTAAACTTGTTATATTTACGATTCTCTACAGTCTGCTCTAGTAAACTTGTTATATTTACGATTCTCTGCAGTCTGCACTTGTAAACTTGTTTCTTTCGTTGCCATACTCGTTAAAAAAGCCGTTTAAAAACTATATTTAGAGCAGAAGAGCAAATTCAACCTTGGAATTGTCCTGTTGTGCAAGTATTAAGTTGACTTTACAGTCTTATCCTTTGTGGATTCTATTCTAGACTTAGAATATTTGATCTATAACATCGGGTTACAAAGAAATTATAGGTTGAGGCAAGAACTCAGTTTCATTACAGTAAGCAAATAATTTTTTTAATATTTACAAAAAATTATTAAAAGGAGATAGTCGTTTTTCATTGCTACTAATCTTACTTTTCTCTGTTGCGTCTATAAGGAGAAAATTGTTAAAAACGACTGAAGAACGTAGCGTCCATACAAATTCAGAAAGTTGCAATATATGACTCGGATCTTAAAAAAATAAATTTAATGTCAAATAAATCATTCAGATATTACAACCTATAGATATGCAGGGTGAGTCAAAAAAGGGTGAATAGCGAAATCTCGCATTTTATAGAAGCATTTTTTTTTGGTAATCTCATTTTTAACAAATATGTATGAAATAACAAAAAAAGATTTTGATATGCAATCTGATAGACCATTTAAAAAAATCCACAACCTATTTTTTAATTAAAATTAGATGAGTAAAAATAAAAAGTGTGGATATAGATTATTTTTATTGCACCTTGAAATCTTAAAAACATCATCAGATGAGTAGTTTTGGAGAAAAAGTGCAAAATTAGATAATAAATCAACATATTTTAATAATAATTTTCCTAATATTATAATTTAGATATTTTACCTATCTCAAAAATTAACATTATAAAAAGAATTTAAAAAGAAAAAAAGTCATCAAAATAACTTTTTTCAAAAATAAAATTGTGGATTTTCTTAATTCAATTTTGCGCATTTTCACCGAAACAAATGATCTGATCGGTTTAAGATTTTAATGTGTAATAGAAATAATATATTCCAACACTTTTTTTTACCCATTTAGTTCTGAGTAAATAACAATTTAGCGAATTTTTTTAAAGGGTTTATCAGATTGTTTGACAAAAAAAATTTTATTTCTTACATATTTGTTAAAAATTAGAACAAAAAATGCTTTATTATTTGCAAGATTTCGCTATTCACCTTTTTTTTGCCTCACCCTGTATATATATGTATATATGTATATATAGATCCTCCTTGCACCATCATCAATTTTTCATGCACATTTTTCCTATTTGCAGAAGACAAGCTGGGACACTAGAGGTTCTTTAATCTTCCTTATCCTGCAGTAGTAATCATTTACAGATAATGCAGATCCTACTTTTCTGGAATAATTGATCGAAATTAGACTGAAAATAACAATCCTGCAGTCCTTTTTAATTTCTGGGATTTACAAACCTAAATCAAATAAAAGGCTTCCTTTACCACCTTTCAGCTTTCACCTTTCTTAATTTATGCCCAAAAGGTTGTCCACTATATTTTTAGACTTTTTAAACATAATGTTTTTAAATAATGTTTTTCAAAATAATGTTTTTGAATAATGTTTAAAATAGCAAATCCACTATTATAAAAAATCCGCGATGATCAGCCACCTAATAGTAAATTATTAATAAATTAATTGTTTTTGTTTTTTAAAGACAGTAAATTTCACATTTTCCCGTTCATTGTGCAAGTTTTCAGTGACCGAAAAGATAATAAAAAGACGTATTATAACAATAATTTATTCTCCCAGATCTGACAATAAGTAATGATGTAGGTTTAAGGGGTTGTTTTTTTGCAGTCTTAGTAAGGACAATTTTGACAGCTCGAGAATCGAGGATGTGAACAATAAATAATTTTTGTTGTTTAAAATGAGTTCGACGGAGCCTACCCACCTCGGAATGGAGAAGGCAGCAGAGGCCGTGTATCCGGCCTTGTTCAAGCAATGGCAAGTGTCACAAGCCCTGGTTAACCCTACCGTTGGAAGCGGTCCTAACCTCGAAAGTACAGAACAGGTCAAACAAAATTTTAATTCCTTTGTCAACAAATTAAGGTTATGAAAGGTCCGACCAATTAAAAGCTTTGCTAATGATAACTCGCAAAATTTCAACAGTTTTTCAAGGATTGCTTCAAAAGTTTTCACCATGGATACAGAGTAAAGGCTTTGTAAATTAGCGCCATCTCATTTAAAAGTTCCAACCTCTCCCTCTCTTACTTCTGCCTAATCTTTTGTATAATAAGGTTCCTTACTCTTGATGCGCTCCAATGTACGAGAAATGTCGTGTCCTAAGCAAAGATAGATAAAATCCGCATATGACGTCACTGATTATAAAGGCGAGAGTAGGGATCACTGACGTCATATGCGTATTTTGGGGACATCGAGAGTAATCAACCTTATTATACAACCTTGCAGCAAATATTCTTGTTTAAACAGTGATCAATGTGAACCATTTTCAATATTCACTCCACAACTTGAACTAAGTTTTCAATTAGACTCTTATTGTAGTTGAGAAGTTGAAACGGAAACCTTGCCAAGTTTTTCCAACTAATTTTCTACAGAGTTAAACTAGAATTCTTTATACTTAAACGAAGTGCATTAATTAATAGATGAATGCCCTTGCACAGTTGAAAACCCTTTAGGTAGATAGATGACCATACCGTCCTTTCAGTTAAATACAGTAATCGTTGTATATATCATGTTTCGCTACTTAGCGATTTCCCTAAAGACCTAATATATATACCGTGTGGTATTTCTCAGGACCGGATCGTAAGACTCCCTTCTCTCAACGCTCTTCATAATAAAAAAGGAAGATAGTAAGGTTCCGAACGTTTATTTCTCTGAGCCTTCAATCTAAA
>NW_019398138.1:0-22449 GCF_000591075.1 Eurytemora carolleeae
CAAACCATTAAATGCCTTGTAAAGTCGCTATTAAACCTTCAGGGAAACCGGCTTATTTCAAACCATTAAATGCCTTGTATGAACAGGAACCTATGATATATACATGTTTTGAACTATAAAGATTGATATTTTCAGTTTTTAAAAAAGGTACTTGCGAATTTCTATTGCAGAAATATTATCCTCGAAAAACGACAATATCTTCATAAAAAGGTTTAACGGCCACTGTAGTGAATCGGCCCTTTTAACCTTTGTATTAGTTTGGGAGGGGGGGGATCAAACCACAAACAATTCTTGTTTTCATTTTATGAAATGAAAAATAAAACTAATGGAGCAACTTTAGCATATTCGTGTTTTTCTAGAGAAAATAGATAAAACATCCCAATACAAAGGAATTGAGTCTTTGCCACAAACTCTGCTTTTCTAAACCCTATATCTTTGGATTTAAATGTCATAGACCTTAGATATTTCAAACTATGAATTCTGTTAGATCAAATAATATAAGTTTGAAATATCAAAAATTTACGACATTGGGTTCTAAAGATATAGAGATTATAAATTCAGAGTTTGTGGCAAAGACTCAATTCCTTTCTTAAATATAATTTTAACTGAAAATGATATTTTAGTTAAATAGTTGTGTCTGCTCAGAAGCCTCCGAAGATCCTTGAAACTTAAATATTGAGAAACTTGAACTATTAATAATTACCAAAATATATCAACAGTAAACATTTAGCTCAAATTCTGCGTAAAGAACCCCTCTTCATATCATTTTTTCTGCGTATTTGATACCCACTAAATTAATTTATTTTCTTATATTTGTAAACCACTGGCTGTGATGGATATAAATGATGATATAATGATGTTTCGGTTGTCACTTTATGTATTGGAATTGTCTTCAGTCGTACACAAAGTGTTAAGTTTAACATATTAATATATGAATATATTAAATATTAAAAACAACAACAAAATACGTAATTTAAAAAAATTTATATATATTTGTAAATTGTTAATTATGGGATTTAAGACAAAACTTATTAATTTTTGAATATGGGAGTTAAGGCAAAACCAATTAATTTTTGATTATGGAATTTAAGGCAAAACTAATTAATTTTTAATTATGGGATGGAAGGCAAAAATTACCAATTTTTTATAATGAAATTAAAGGCAAAACTAATCAATTTTTGATTATGGGATTTACGGCAAAACTTACTAATTTTTGTTAATGGGATTAAAGACAAAACTTACTAATTTTTGATAATGGAATTAAAGACAAAACTAATAAATTTTTGATAATGGAATTTAAGGCAAAACTAATCAATTTTTGATTATGGGATTTAAGGCAAAACTAATCAATTTTTGATTATGGGATTTAAGGCAAAACTAATCAATTTTTGATAATGGAATTTAAGGCAAAACTAATCAATTTTTGACTATGGGATTTAAGGCAAAACTAATCAATTTTTGATAATGGAATTTAAGGCAAAACTAATTAATTTTTGATTATGGGATTTAATTTTTGATTATGGGATTTAAGGCAAAACTAATCAATTTTTGATTATGGGATTTAAGGCAAAACTAATTAATTTTTCATTATGGGATTTAAGGCAAAACTTACTAATTTTTGTTAATGAGAATGAAGGCTAAGCTAACTAATTTTTGACAATGGAATTAAAGGCAAAACTAATCAATTTTTGATAATGGGATTTAAAGCAAAACTTATTAATTTTTGATTATGGGATTTAAAGCAAAACTTACCAATTTTTGTGAATGAAATTGATTGCAAAGATTAATATTTTTATTTCTTTTAACCCTTTTCACATATTTTTTCCCAAGTTTAAAACAACAAAGAACCTCATTCAAAATATACTTTACCATTGACAAACGAAATACTACTTATTTAGTTGATGCATCCAACAAAGGGGAGTAGTCAATAAAGGGATATATTTTTTAACTCTTAAAGGCGGGAGCTTAATCCTGCAACATAAGAAATATATAATAAAAGAATATATTATTTAATTTTAAGATGATAAAGATCCTTGATGTTGTAAGGAATGGTGAAACGTAAAAATGAAATTTGTTCTAATATTCGCCACTGTAGTTTTACCAGGTAACAAGGATGAATGGTATCCACTTGCATATTTCACAAGAACCAACCCCCCCCCCCCGGGCGCCTCTTCCGAGCAGGCATAACTGGGAATTTGTGACAGACGAGAGTAAACAAATATATTCAATTTTAAAATCTCTGTCCTGGAAAAAATGCACGTTCTAACACTCTAGCATGCCTCTGTAAATGGTTTTTGAATGAATGCAAGAATTTGTCAAATCCGGAAAAATTTATAAAATATCTTTTATTTTCATTGCAACTGAGAAATTTTGAAAAGACAATTCGATTTCTTTATGTTACGAGGAGGGCTTAGGTAGGCACCAAATGATAAACACTATTCCTCCTTCCCCTCTCTTCATTAGTTTTGGCTGGTCAAAACCTACCTTTAATATTTTAATAAAGTAATGCTAGCAAAAAAAAAGAATTTTCAAAGAGGAAAATTTTTCGCCTTGATTAAAAATAAGTCTAAGTTAAAAATAAAAATTAGTTTTAAATAATTCTTCATCATTTTTTCATTAAACATGACAGGGTGAAAAATTGGTTCACTTAACAAAAAGTTTACCTAATTTAATTACTTTCTAAAAGTTTTCCCAATTGATTAGGTTAGCAGCAGTACTAGTCATACTTTACATCATCATACTATCCTGCTCTTAACTTATGTTGAAAGTTCTTTGGAGAATGGCGTATACAGGGGGGGGAGGGGGCAAAGGGGAGGTGTCCCACCCTAAAAATTTCATTTTTTACTCTATGGATGTTTGGGGGGTGGGGGGGATTCTTTTGCCCTCCCCTTTGATTAAATCCTATATGATTAAACCATTGTTTCTGAAA
This sequence comes from Eurytemora carolleeae, assembly GCF_000591075.1. Classification (NCBI taxonomy): domain Eukaryota; kingdom Metazoa; phylum Arthropoda; class Copepoda; order Calanoida; family Temoridae; genus Eurytemora; species Eurytemora carolleeae. Next base: position 2,930 of record NW_019398138.1, read on the forward strand.
TACAGCCCAAGAGAGACATGTTTTCATGTTTCAGGGAGTCTAGCACAGTTTGCAGTACATTTACAAGAATCTGGGGAGTTTAAGCTGGAGTACATGCAGTACAAAGATCCTGTTGCATTACCAGACAAGTTCTCTGTTTGCTTCAGGTAGGTCATGTATGTCATAAAGGTTAGGGTAGGTCATGTATGTCATAAAGGTTAGGGTACGTCATGTAGGTCATAAAGGTTAGGGTATAGGTCATGTATATCATAAAGGTTATGGTATAGGTCATGTATGTCATAAAGGTTAGGGTATAGGTCATGTATGTCATAAAGGTTAGGGTATAGGTCATGTATGCCATAAAAGTTAGGGTATAGGTCATGTATGTCATAAAGGTTAGGTATAGGTCATGTATGTCATAAAGGTTAGGGTAGGTCATGTAGGTCATAAAGGTTTGGGTAGGTCATGTATGTCATAAAGGTTAGGGTAGATCATGTATGTCATAAAGATTAGGGTATAGGTCATGTATGTCATAAAGATTAGGGTAGGTCATGTATGTCATAAAGGTTAGGGTATAGGTCATGTATGTCATAAAGGTTAAAGGAATAGGTCATGTATGTCATAAAGGTTAGGGTATAGGTCATGTCTGTCATAAAGATTAGGGTAGGTCATGTATGTCATAAAGGTTAGGGTATAGGTCATGTATGTCATAAAGATTAGGGTAGGTCATGTATGTCATAAAGGTTAGGGTATAGGTCATGTATGTCATAAAGGTTAGGGTAGATCATATGTGGGTCATAGAACTCAAACCATCTCAAAGCCGGGGTTTTAAAGTAAAGGTTTAACCTTGCACAACGTGTTCATGTTCACGCACATTTATAAACAATTTCATAATCGTTATGAAATATGAAATAATTATGCCTACTTTTATAATTCTCTAATAAAGAAAATATATCAGTATATAATAGGCAGGGTTACCCACAAAGGTCGAGACTTCAAAGACGACTGTACGGATAATTTTGTCCGTTTTCTTGGATTTCTGAATCCTGATTTCCTGTGACTGCAAGTGCAAACTTGTTTCTTTCCTTGCCGAATTCTTATATAAGCCATTAAAAGACTTTACTTAAGGCAGCAAACTTAATTTAACCTTGGCATCGTCAAATGTAAAGAGTTTCAAGTGTATCTTTAATAGAGATGGGACATAGTAACCATATTTTTTATGTATGCTTGGTTACCAGGGAGCAAGGAATAGAAGGGAGAGACAACTGACGCGGTTCGCCCTACCATATGATTATACATGCTTTGCAGACGGTACTCCATTTTATATCGAGCTGTTTGGTTTCTTTAGTAGGGCCCCACAGGAAAAATATGTATTGGCGAAACTGGTCAAAGAAAATTGAGCCAATAAATATTTTTCCTGTGGGGCCCTACTAAAGAAACCAAACAGCTCGATATAAAATGGAGTACATTTATTCAGAAAAGGTCATTGAATACATGTTAAAAAAGTATGCTGAACATCGCCAAATAAATTCATTTTTTAAGATGCAAAATTATTAGCAATACAATCGTATTTTTTTTATATTAAATAAGATTGTTTTTATTTATTATGGTAAAGTAACTACATTTAAAAAATTAAAAGACGACCTTTAAAAAAACTCTTTTTCAAATGGAGTACTTCGTCAGTAAAGCATGTATAATCATATGGTAGGGCGAACCGCGTCAGTTGTCTCTCCCTTCTATTCCTTGCTCCCTGTTGGTTACCCACAAAGAATGAGACTTCAGAGACGACTTTACGAAATTTTTACTATCTGTTTCCTAAGATTCACGATTTAGCTTGAAACAGTAAACTTGTTTCGTTCTTTGCCAAATATTTAAATATGCCATAAAACGTCAACTGTCGAGGCAAATTACTTGATTCAACTTTGAAATTATTCAACAAAAAGTTTTGGGTCATCTTCACAGTCTTATCCTTTGTGGGTAGCACTGTAGGTTCCAGCTAGGTTTAGAGATTGGACCTAGTAACTATATATTCATGTATAGGTTCCAGCTAGGTCTAGAGAGGGGACCTAGTAACTATATATTCATGTTTAGGTTACAGCTAGGTCTGGAGAGGGGACCTAGTAACTATATGTTCATGTTTAGGTTCCAGCTAGGTTTAGAGATTGGACCTAGTAACTATATATTCATGTATAGGTTCCAGCTAGGTCTAGAGAGTGGACCTAGTAACTATATATTCATGTATAGGTTCCAGCTAGGTCTAGAGAGAAGACCTAGTAACTATATATTCATGTTTAGGTTCCAGCTAGGTCTAGAGAGTGGACCTAGTAACTATATATATTCATGTTTAGGTTCCAGCTAGGTCTAGAGAGGGGACCTAGTAACTATATATTCATGTTTAGGTTCCAGCTAGGTATAGAGAGGGGACCTAGTAACTATATATTCATGTATAGGTTCCAGATAAGTCTAGAGAGTGGACCTAGTAACTAAATATTCATGTAAAGGTTCCAGCTAGGTCTAGAGAAAGGAGCTAGTAACTATATATTCATGTTTAGGTTCCAGCTAGGTCTAGAGAGGAGACCTAGTAACTATATGTTCATGTTTAGGTTCCAGCTAGGTCTAGAGAAGGGACCTAGTAACTATATATTCATGTATAGGTTCCAGCTAGGTCTAGAGAAGGGAGCTAGTAACTATATATTCATGTTTAGGTTCCAGCTAGGTCTAGAGAAGGGAGCTAGTAACTATATATCCATGTTTAGGTTCCAGCTAGGTGTAGAGAGGAGACCTAGTAACTATTTATTCATGTTTAGGTTCCAGCAAAGGCCTAGAGAGTGGACCTAGTAACTATATATTCATGTATTGGTTCCAGCTAGGTCTAGAGAGGAGACCTAGTAACTATATGTTCATGTTTAGGTTTCAGCTAGGTCTAGAGAGGGGACCTAGTAACTATATATTCAGCTATAGCCTTCCAGGGAATTACGATGAACTTAATTTCTGTAAGTATTAAGAACTTGACTTTCAAGTGAACCTCCAAACAAAGATGATAATGCCCGGTTCCCAGCGGAAAACATGTAGGAATTATCTAAAACAACCACTTTTAAATCCAGAAATTAATTCCACATGATTGAAAAGATTAAGATTTCAAGGGTACCGTTGTAAATCGGCATTGCTATCTCTGCATGGAGAGTAACTTGAAATTACGCTTACACTCCCTTTAATAACATTCTTTTCTTTTAAGTTTTGTCCATTAATAATACTTCCCAAGGTCCGGTAAATATGAAGAGCCACCAAAAATGTTGGTTCCGATCAGTTCAGCATTTTTTCTTTTTTTTTGATAAAAACAGAAAATCAAACAAACAAACTGACAAATAAAATATATTGAAAGATTGAAAGAAAACAAAACAAGATATAAATATAAAATGTATTCCAGATATCAGGCCTGAAACAAGATGTAAATCTAAAATGTATTTCAGATATCAGGCCTGAAACAAGAACTGGTTCAATTTGTCTAGAGGATTCTTGTGGAGAGTTTTCACTAACTGGGGACCTCAGGAACTTCATAATCCAACATGCTTAAATGTCTCTCAATTCTACATGATCCCGATTCGTCGCAGACCTATATGTAGTTAAATCTGTCTGTCCCTAATATAAATAGAATCATTACTTTTGCTAATTATGATGGCTGGCTATTCGAACCTGGAATAACTTTAAAGAAGTTCTTCAGATCAATTTTGTTTTTATCCATCTTATAGATTAATAGAAAAAATGATGTTATTAATATTAGGAACAGACAGATTCCGGCGTTTTTAATCAGAATTTAGAAATTATCTTAATATCTTTGATGAATTGCACGAGTTTGCACACCAACAGCAAAATCATTGTAATCGTTAGATATTTCTAACTTTAATTTTTTGTACTAACAGAATTCATAGTTTTAAATATATAATGTCTACGACATTGATTAGCTTACAGGAAATCGGATTCAAATTCAAACAGAAGTCAGGATTATGAGTGTTGTGCAGGTCTGGGTACAGTCTTATCTGTATTCTTGTAAAGGATATGTACTCACAGAGTACTTCTGGTAATTCACAGATGTATCAAAACAAATTTGATTTTTTAATATATCATAACAAGAAATAAGTCACGATGAAAACTTACTTTTGCAAACATTAGTTGAAATGTTTAATAATCTGTTAAACCAATAATACTAGTGAACTATTCTATAATCTGTTAAACCTATACTACTAGTTGAACTATTCTATAATCTGTTAAACCTATAATACTAGTTGAACTATTCTATAATCTGTTAAACCTGTGGCCGAATTTAAAGAATTTGAGCGGTGGTTTAAATTTAAGCCGCGGCTTAAATATGGCTGGTTCCATATAAAATGTTTCAAGATTTAAGCCGGCGCTAAATTTAAACCGGGTTTTGGCGGATTTTGGCGAATTTAAACCGCGGCTCAAATTCTTTAAATTCCATCTCCGTAATACTAATTGAACTATTCTATAATCTGTTAAACCTAAACTACTAGTTGAACTATTCTATAATCAGAGCCCGCAAGATCTTCGGCTCGACTTAAGTAGTTAGGCCCAATGAATAAGCCTTGTTCTCATAAAAACCCGGATTGCGCCAATTCCTACCAAGAAAATCCGCCAAATAGAATATTAAACCGGTTTTTTAAACTCAACTCTGGAAAATAAGATGCAGCTTGAATATCCGAAAGCGTAAGCCGTAAATAAGACCCAACGACAGCTTAGACCCGAGTCGTATTTTCCCTAGTTTTTAAATCGCGGGCATTGCCCGCGATTTAAAAGCTTCGGCTCGAGTCTTAATTCCTTAAACGCAGCTTTAAGACCCAACTCTGACGACAGCTTGTGTCACGTGATTGACAGCTGCGAGATCTTAGGCTCGACTTAAGGAGTTAGGCCCAATGAAAATAAAACCGACCTTGGTTGGTTTTAGTGAAGAATAAGGCTCAATGTTGGGTCTTCTTCTCATCAAAACCCGGAATGCGCCAATTCCAACTATGAAAATCCACCAAATACAAAATTAAACTGGTTTTATGAACTAAACTCTGTTGAAAATTAGATGCAACTTAAATCCGAAAGCCCGAGCCGTAAATAAGGCTCAACAACAGCTTAGACCCGAGTCGGATTTTCTTGAATTTTTTAAATCGCCGGCTCAGTTCAAGTAGTAATAAAGGTTAAACGTATTATAGAACAGTTCAACTAGTATTATAGGTTTAGCAGATTTTAGAATAGTTCAACTAGTAGTATAGGTTTTACAGATTATAGAATGTTCAACTAGTATTATAGTTTTACCAAGTTCTACAATCTTTTAAACCTATATTTCTATTTGAACTGTTCTATAATCTGTTAAAGCTATATTTCTAGTTGACCTGTTCTTTAATCTGTTTAACCTATATTACTGCTCGAACCGTTCTACAATCTTTTAAACCTATATTTCTAGTTGACCTGTTCTATAATCTGTTAAATTTATATTACTAGTTTAACTGTTCTATAATCTGTTAAATTTATATTACTAGTTGAACTGTTCTATAATCTGTTAAATTTATATTACTAGATGAACTGTTCTATAATCTGTTAAATTTATATTACTAGATGAACTGTTCTATAATCTGTTAAATTTATATTACTAGATGAACTTTTCTATAATCTGTTAAATTTATATTACTATAGTTGAACTGTTCTATGATGGTAAGCTGGCAGTTTCACTGATAGTGAATACAATTATCCCTGGGGGAGATGAAATAACCCAGGTATTTATCTATTAGATGACAGCGACTAATTTTAGGAGTCGACTGTGAGAATATTTGTAATTTATCCTTGTTTAAGAAGATTTAAACCCAAAATAGTGCAGGGTGAATGCTAGTCGAAAAAAATGTGATTTTAATTAAAATTTTTCAATCAAAGCTCTATTTTTTCTCCCAGCTTTGATCTGGGCCCTACACAAACAACGCACCTTATTCACAAAGCAAGACCAAATCAAACTGAACTATTTAAAAACGAACTCTGATTTTTGAATCCTTTAATCTTTCCACCCTGCTGGTGCAAACTTTTTACAATACAAGCTTTAACTATTTGATCAAGCTGAACTAGTAGTTTGAAAGAAGGTGGGTTGAAAAGATACAAGGATTAGAGAATTAAAGTTTCAGAAAAAGAAATCCGCTCCTCCATGTTTTTACCTGTTAAATATAACATCAGGGTATTCTGATCCTGGGCCAGGAGCAGGATATGCACGGTGGAGGGTTCGATATCAAGCAGAGTTTCTCAGGACTTATCTCTCAATTCAATATCTTCAACAGGTTTTAAACTTTATCAGTTTAAGGAGTTGGACATTAGATAAAGTTTATGGGATATTATGAATTAAAAGATTAATCAGGAGTAATCAGGAGTAATTAGGAGTAATCAGGAGTAATCAGGAGTAATCAGGAGTAATTAGGAGTAAGCAGGAGTAATCAGGAGTAATCAGTAGTTATTAGGAGTAATCAGGGGTAATCAGGAGTAATCAAGGGGTAATCAGGAGTAATCAGGAGTAATCAGGACTAATCAAGGGGTAATCAGGAGTAATCAGGAGTAATTAGGAGTAATCAGGAGTAATCAGGAGTAATCAGTAGTTATTAGGAGTAATCAAGGGGTAATCAGGAGTAATCAAGGGGTAATCAGGAGTAATCAGGAGTAATTAGGAGTAATCAGGAGTAATCAGGAGTAATTTTGGGTAATCAGGGGTTATCAGGATTAAAAGTAATATGAGTAATAAGTAGTGATCAGCAGTAATAAGAAGTAACCCAGAATAATAAAGAGTAATGAAGATCCACCTCAAATATATTTCAGAATTATCACTGAGCTGCAAATCCAAGCAATGCAAGACTGCTCTAATGAACTGTCAGGAATGTTTCTCAAAACAGACATTTTTCAAATTAATGATCAATCAAATTATTAAAAAAAAAACTTCAATCATAAAGTCCTTGTTTTCAATTTACTACAAAATATTTAAATGTTTTAGGTTCAAGATTTTATATTTTGTAAACATATTGTTCAGGAGAACTGGTCAGTTGGGATAATTTCTCCTGGTTGATACAAGGAGACATTAATCTGTATCCTATAGAGGATACATCAATATACTGTAGGTTAGAATACATATACATATACCTGTATCCAATAGAGGGTACATCTACATTATGTAGGTTAGGGTACATATACCTGTATATCCAATACATGTATCATCTTTATACTGTAGGTTAGTACATATATACCTGTATCCAATGTAGGGAACTTCAATACACTGTAGGTAAGGATAAATATATATCCATATCCAATACAGGATACATATATATACTGTAGGTTAGGATACATATATGTAGTAAATGCCTTACTCGTAAAACTGCTTTCAGACCTGTATCAATCCAGGTACAACTCGTAAACTATCAATGCCAAACATGGGCACGATCTTATAGGCTTCAATGTAAACACGGACACAAGCTCGTAAACTATCAATGCCAAACCAATGGGCATTGGGCACGATCTCATAGGCTTCAATGTAAACACGGATACAAGCACTTAAACTTTCAATGTCAAACATGGGCACGATCTCATAGGCTTCAATGTAAACACAGACACAAGCACGTAAACTATCAATGCCAAACCAACGGGCACGATCGCATAGGCTTCAATTACAACACGGACACAAGCACGTAAACTATCAATGCCAAGCCAATGGGCATGATCGCATAGGCTTCAATTACAACACGGACACAAGCACGTAAACTATCAATGCCAAGCCAATGGGCACAATTTCATAGGCTTCAAAGCGGAGTATATACATATAATCTACTTGACCTAGGACTAGCCTACTAGCTGAGCTGGTTAGTGTACATAAACCAAAATATAGTGCATATACATATTCTCTACTTGACCCAGGACTTTCCTGTTAGCTAAGCTGGTCAGTGTATATAAACCTTTATATACTGTATATAAATATACTCTACTTGACCTAGGACCAACCTACTAGCTGAGCTGGTCAGTGTATATAAACCTGTATTTACTGTATAATACATATAATCTACTTCACCTAGGACTAACCTACTAGCTGAGCTGGTCAGTGTATATAACCCTGTATATAATGTATAAAACTTATGATCTACTTGACCTAGAACTAGCCTACTAGCTGAGCTGGTCAGTGTATATAAAAATATATATAATGTTTATACACATGTCTATTTGACCTAGAACTAGCCTACTAGCTGAACTGGTCAGCGTACCTGAACCGCTTGATTTCTCTGCAGCTGATTTCACATGTAATTTCTTGGGAGGAAGGATTCAAGCTCCAGGTAAAGAACTGTCTCTTCTTCGACAATTTATTGATGATTAATCAATTCGAAAACCAGTTTTTAAGATGGTTGACAGCAACGGAAATATTGTAATTAGGTCCATTCCCCGACTTACAGAGTAAAGTTGTAATATAGAAATATACAAACAATTAACTAGGAAAGAGTAAAATAACAAAAAAAAATAACATAATTAAGGTTACCATCTACTTCCAAAAAAACAAAAAAAAAATAACATAATTAAGGTTACCATCTACTTCCAAAATAAAGTCCTTAGCTATATAATCATATTATACATACAAAGCATGTAAACTGTATATACTTGTCCTTAGCTATATAACCATGTTATACATACAAAGCATGTAAACTGTATATACTCGCCCTTAGCTATATAATCATATTATACATACAAAACATGTAAACTGTATATACAATTGTCCTTAGCTATATAATCATATTATACATACAAAGCATGTAAACTGTATATACTCGTCCCTAGCTATATAATCATGTATATACAAAGGATATATAAAATTATTATGAAAATAACAAAGTTTAACTCAGGTTTCAGCTGGAAAATAAAAGTACAGAAAATGATAAATATTTGTCTATTTAATTATTAAGCTTCTAATATCTTCCAAGCAAACCACTTCATTTATAATTCATCAGGCTCTGTCCCAATTTTAAACTATAATTTGCAAAAATTAAATAAAATTTTTGATTTATTTCATTTTAATTCTCTTCTTTACCATAGCAATTTTGTGACTAAGTACGGGGGACATTTTCAGCAATGACTGAACTGATGATGTATTATTCACAGGGGTTCACAACAATTAATTTAACATTTTCAGTAATTCAAATGACCCAACTGCTTGCTAGAAAACAAGTTAAAGTAGAATTATTTAAGAACTTATTAATCAAAATTAAAAATATTATTTGAAGTCTCAAAAACTACCCGAAAACTTCCAAAGGTGTCATTTTTATGTTAATAAGATTTTTTCTGTTTTTTCTTCTTAAATTTTTATCATTGAATTATTTCTAAACCCCTTAACTATTTTCTTTCAAGCTAAAATTTATGTATTCAATCGAAAACGTTTTTTTTTAGTTGAAAACCGTTGACTCTTCTCCATTTATTATCTATTATACAGGGAACTGATTGTTCTAATGAAGATGAAGAACTAATGTACTGGCTGGGGAGTAAATTCAAAGGTAAACAAACAACCTCCAAACAATTGTGCATTTTTTATTTGAAAACATGTTTTACTCATAAATTGTTATTTTTTGCTCAAAGTACTCTTAAAAGTATATTTAGCTGATTTTGGCATCAAAAAAAGTCAGAGAAAATGGATAAAATTTGTATAATTCTGGATAAAAAAGGCGAATACTCCATCGTAGTTAGTAAAACTTTAAATCTGTTAAAGCTTTAAATAAAATGGACAAATATGTTTGTTTTGCACGATAAAGAATCTTTTATTCGTTCGTATGAAGTTAAAAATTAAATTTTTTTGGTTTAAAAAGCTTTACTTATATTGAAACTTTTAAGATGGTTCTTGGTCAGATTACCAAACCGGAGAGAAACTCATACTAGAAAATGTCAAAGATCCCAAAACAGAGCAGGTTAGATGGATTTATAAATTAAACTAGAAAATGTCAAAGATCCCAAAACAGAGCAGGTTTGATGGATTTAATAAATTAAACTAGAAAATGTCAAAGATCCCAAAACAGAGCAGGTTTGATGGATTTAATAAATTAAACTAGAAAATGTCAAAGATCCCAGAATAGAGCAGGTTAGATGGATTTAATAAATTATACTAGATAATATCAAATATTCCAGAATAGAGCAGGTTAGATGAATTTAATAAATTAAACTAGAAAATGTCAAGAATTCCAGAATAGAGCAGGTTAGATAAATTAAACTAGAAAATGTCAAGAATTCCAGAATAGAGCAGGTTAGATGGATTTAATAAATTAAACTAGAAAATGTCAAGAATTCCAGAATAGAGCAGGTTAGATAAATTTAATAAATTAAACTAGAAAATGTCAAAGATCCCAAAACAGAGCAGGTTAGATGAATTTAATAAATTAAACTGGAAAATGTCAAAGATCCCAAAACAGAGCAGGTTAGATGGATTTAATAAATTAAACTAGATAATATCAAATATTCCAGAATAGAGCAGGTTAGATGGATTTATAAATTAAACTAGAAAATGTCAAAGATCCCAGAATAGAGCAGGTTAGATGGATTTAATAAATCAAACTTGAAAATGTCAAAGATCTCAGAATAGAGCAGGTTAGATGGATTTAATAAATCAAACTTGAAAATGTCAAAGATCCCAGAATAGAGCAGGTTAGACGGATTTAATAAATTAAACTAGATAATATCAAAGATTCCAGAATAGAGCTGCATGTTTGATGAATTTGACAAAAGAAAAGTAAATGCACTAAACTGTTGTAGTTTGGTATAAAATATGTAAAGAATAAATAGTTTTCCAGGTAAATTGTGAAATAAACAAGATAAATTACAGTTTATTTTGACAGTTTTAACTTGAGCAAATAAATACCTCTGGAGCTGAGTAATTCACCAAAATCATTAAAACTTTGAAAAACAATTCAAAATATTTACATAATCTAATTTTCTTTAAACTTTTAACACTAAAAAGTTAAATATGTTTACTTATTCAAAAAAATAGGAAAACAAGAAAAAATGATTTTTAAAATAATGGTTTGGAGAGAGGGATGAACTCCTTTTATAAGAATAGTATCGTTAACATAGTAAACATTATAAATCAAAATTCAGGAATTTCTTTTGAAATCACTAAACATTATCTTAAAAACTCATTATTTAACCCTGAATAATTCTTAGAAAATAAAAATGACTGATGAAAAGTTGTTCTTTCGGCATAAGTACATTTTTAATTAAAAAAGCATTAAAAAAAATAAAACATATTTACGATATGATCTGGACCCACCTAACCAGAGTAGGTTGTTTTGATTGACTGGGTGATTAAAGGTGGTGTGCTTGGTGATTAGTTGATTTGTATTTTGATGAAGAAAGTTGATCAGGCAAAAACCGTGAATTCCTTAAAAATAATTTCTCGTGAAGCAACAAAATGTGTCATGGTCCACTTTAGTTTTAGTTGCATGAATATTCAAAATATATGAAATTAAAAACATATTTCGGATTTTGTAATTTCATATTAATTTTTATTTCCAGGAAGGATGTTTAATGAACTACTTTGGTGAATTACAGGCTAGAGAATGTAAAAGAAAGTATTGTTCCTTCTGTAAACTCAGAGAGAAAACATCACCAATACTAGTTAAAGGTAATTGTGTACAGTATCAATATTACTAAGGTAAAAAGGGACAGTGCCATAGAGTAATAAAACGAAGAGGTGAAGCTTAGCTCAGATGTACACAACCGACCTCTCTATTAATTAATTAATAATGTGGTCGGTTGTATACATCACGATATGTTTACATATCAAACGTTGCACACTTGTATATAGAGCGATCGTATTTCTAAGGAGTGGTTTAAAGTAGATATTTGAATATTAGCATAGGGTTTAAATGCCTGTCCAAATTTGTCAAGGCCAGCTCATTGAAATAAAATTAGATCGATTACTTTCATAGTGCTAGAGAGGGTAAAAAAAATGATAGATTAGGTCGAAAAAATGTAAAAAATAATTTTTTGTTTAAAACAAATATCAAAGTGTGACACACTTTTCTCCATTTTGCAAGGGCTCTTCAAAACTATAGTTTTCAGATCTGTAGCTTTAGTCATAAAAAAGTTATGGGCTATTTAAGATATACTCTGATTTTTATCGCCCTGCACCCTACCTTAGGCATAAAAAAAATTACCAAAAAATCCTTTAAATTTCTATTTATGAAAAGTCAAAAAACTAGAGGGGGGCCAAATACCCCCCCCCCCCCCCCCNCCTCAGGGTAGGTTATATAGTAGAAGAGGAGAATTAAATCCCTCACGGTAGGTAATATAGTAGAAGGGGAATATTCAATCCCTCACGGTAGGTAATATAGTAGAAGGGGAGTATTCAATCCCTCACGGTAGGTAATATAGTAGAAGGGGAATATTCAATCCCTCACGGTAGGTATTATAGAAAGAAAGACAATCTAAAAATTGGTCAATTACATAAAATCCCCCTTTAGAAATACGATCACTCTATATACAAGTGTAGAGCGTTAGATACGTTAACATATCGTTATGTACACAACCGACCTGTCTATTAATGAATTAATGAATTAATAGACAAGTCGGTTGTGTACATCTGAGCTAAGTTTCACCTCTTCGTTTTATTACTCTATGGACAGTACCAAACTGAATTATCCCGTATGTGTAGCTATATAGTCACTTTTCAGAGACACTTTGTATTTTTAATCAATACTTTTACGATCAATTGTAGTTTATTAACATAAAATAAAATAGTTTTATGTTTATTAAAAAGAGTTTCAAATGGAACAGAGCTAAATGGTATTATGGGTTAATGTCATGCATGTATGATGTGTGTATAATTGGAGTCTGGGGAGAAATCATCATCATTGGCGTACTAATAGATACCCCCTTTCATTTGAGAGCCCCTAAGAGTGTCTCATTGTAGACTATTAGATTCTCGATGAAGACCCCCAAATTTTCATTGGAGACCCCCAGATTTTTGTTTTAAACCCCCAATTTTCATATGAGACAATATTGAGTTTCCAATGACAATATGAAAAGCTGGTGTCCCCAATGAAAATCCGTGGGTCTCCAATGAGACGTCCTTAGGGGTTTCCAATGATGATAACTTCTTCTCAAACTCGTCTAATTTTAAGAACAACTAGATATGAAAATTTAGAGCTTCAATTTCCTTTTTTATATAGCTTGAAGGGGGGGGGGGTGAAAATATTATCAAATTTATTTTATGGTTTACCTATTTTTGATGACACCCCCCCCCCATGATACTAATATTTTAGTACGAGCAATTAAAGAATTTTAAAAAACATGGCTCACTGCAGAAATATAGCAATCGTATGCGAATTTATTGCACCAATTAAACCGGTTTCATTCTTTTTCTTTTTTATAATTTTTAAAATCAAATGAGCTACAGTCGCACTGAAATTGACGATGATTATTTAAGATATTCAGTTTGTGGATTATTTTTTTATGTGTATTTAGGAATATGTTCACTAGAGACTGAAGAAAACAAAAACTTTGATACCATCTTCTATCTTAGTGGTATACGTAACAGTAGAATATATTTCAGGTTTACGTTATTTTCAAATATTTATCTTAAACAGTCAATTTTAGAAAATGTTTTTAAAAATTCTCAATAATCAAGATAAATAAAAAGATTCTAACAACCATTAATAAAAGACGTTGATTCGTGTTGAAAAATATCCATTTTAAGAATTTTCACGGAAATTCCCAGTTTACGAACCTTAAGGCACATTACAAGGATTCAGAGACTTCTCTCAAAAATAATTAATCAAGCGACCGAGCCTTTTTTGACTGGAATAAGAGGTTTATGGTGTAAACTCAATTGTGCTGACCCCCCCCCTTCCTACACCCTCCCCCAAGGGCGGTTTCAGGATTCAAGATAGAAGGGGGGTTCAAAATATATTCACGCGAAGCGCAAAACAAGTGTTAATTCCCCTGTATTGTAATTGGGGGTAATGGAGACTGCCGCCCCTGAAACCGCCCATGCCCCCCACTCCTCCATTTCTCTCTCTTTTAATTGGAACTCTGAATATTTCTATTACTCAAACAATATTTCTATTATTCAAACACATAAATATGACTATAATCATAAATTTAAATGGAAGAGTAAGCGAACACTGAATTCAGTATAATTTAGCTAAATTTACTTTATATCAACATTTTGTAATTAACAAAACTACTGCTGATATTAATTAATTATTAAATGTACCATTAAACCAATTTATAGTTTAACTCAAGGAAAATACTGAAAAAGTTCAAAATGTCAGTCATTAGGTAAAGTCAATTATTTATCATTGTGCACACTAGGGGGTGTTTACAGGGGTGGGGGAATTTATTAAATATCTTTGCATTTAAGGGGGTTTCGTCAATCTTATCAATTAATACAACGATTCACAGCATTTTTCTAGAGAAAATTGTCTTGTGCTGACCAGGGGTATAGATTTCTGGAATAATCACAGGTCGCCATCTTTAGACAGAAAAAAAACTTCTATCTCTATCTACCTTATTAAGATATCGTGTATAAATCATAGGGTATATACAATATGTATATATTTCTCCATTAGTTTCAGGTCACGTTTAACATTTTTTACCTGTATCTTTTTGTTTGTTTGCTAATATTTACATAAAATATTATAATATAATTCCAGATTAAACAGAAACCCTGAAATATTTATTTATTTGAATAGAGGATCTGGGTTCAGCCATCTCTACTATAAACCTGGAGAAGGTGACACTAGTGATAGTAGGACAGGAAACTGGATCATTCAATCCCTCCGGGTAGGTTATGAAGGGGAGTATTCAATCCCTCAGGGTTGTCCACATAGTAGAAGGGGAGTATTTAATCCCTCAGGGTAGGTTTTATAGAAGGAGGGGAATATTCAATCCCTGAGGGAAGGTTATTAAGTAGGAGGGGAATATTCAATCCCTCACGGTAGGTAATATAGTAGAAGGGGAATATTCAATCCCTCACGGTAGGTAATATAGTAGAAGGGGAGTATTCAATCCCTCACGGTAGGTAATATAGTAGAAGGGGAGTATTCAATCCCTCACGGTAGGTAATATAGTAGAAGGGGAATATTCAGTCCCTCACGGTAGGTAATATAGTAGAAGGGGAGTATTCAATCCCTCAGGGTAGGTTTTATATTAGGAGAAGATTATTTGATCCCTCAGGGTAGGTTTTATATTAGGAGAAGATTATTTGATCCCTCAGGGTAGGTTTTCTATTAGGAGAAGAATATTTGAATATAATTAAAGACGACATTCTTTAGGATCCAACTTTGGAGATAATACTGCCAAAGAAGTATTCTAAACTTTATCCTTTCGGGAGATATATTTGGGAAGTAGGTTAGTTTCTTCAGAACAATTCAACTCAACTTATTTTATTGTATTTGAACAATTAACATAAAACATTATTATGAAGGTTCTAAGGAGGTATGTGACCTGGTCCCAGGTACTCCCCTCCCCCTCACATTTACATCATGTCCAGAGGAGTCCTTTACCTGTTCCAGTGGGGAATGCATTCCTCTTGCAAACAAGGAAAATTATTTGTCTAAGTTCATGAAAATCTGGCAAAGAAAGTTTGGCTTGGTATTATAATTATATATATTTTGTTAAAAAAATCTTACAGAAAATATTTTATCCTTCTGTGTCTCTTAAAGGGACGATGTGTAAAAACTAATTCAATGAATGTATTCCTGTGTTACTTACATTATATTACATCATTCTTTTTTGTTAACTTAAATATCAATAAAAAGTTTTAGTTTTTAAAAGTTTGAAATATTTAGAAAATATGTTGAGTAGTGTAACTCTAAGATTGACTGCACCGATGAATCTGATGAATCACAGTGCAACTACCTCCAGGTAGAAACAATTTAGAATCGTCTTTCATCTGCGCAGCATTAATTGCGAAACAATAATGATAAATGTAAACTTAGGAATAATTCTAGATTTTGTATTGTTGTTTTATTTTAGAGAATATTTTCCTTATACATGTATGACGAAATTGAATTAAATTAATGCTCTATAATGATACTGTATGTTTGAAAATTATGTTTAACTTTAAGTATTAATGTGAGCAAATCGTATTTTATATTTTTAATGGTTTATTGACATTCCTCAGGAATTTTTATAAATTGTAATGCAGTGCACTAAGCTGCAGTTTAAATTATAGATTTTTTACTCAATATTTTATTTTGTCATTTCTGAGATGTTTTTTATGAATATTACTGTTTTATTTCATATTCTTTAAGCTTAAAGAGACTGTGAAGTGTGAACATATTGATTGAGTTAAAGGGACTGTAAAGGAAAAATTGAAAGGGGGTATAGAATGAAACCTGAGAATCTCAGGCGTTGAATGATACATATAAGACAGCTATCTGATGTTCCTCAAGAACTGGTCAAGTGATTTCCCTCTGTATCACGTGACAACGATACTGCACTGCCATTGACTGAAGTTCTGGTGACGTAATACGGACTATACGGACTATATGTGTAATTATATTATCAATTATATATATTAAAAATGCAAAATAAAAACAAATTATAAATGGAGCAAACTTGAGATTCTCAGGCTGCTGTGGGATATTGTTGTTTTCAGATTGGTTGCGTATTTGAATATGATCTATTTAATACTACAACATTGATACAAAATTACAAAATTACATACATATGAATAAAATTAACACAGTTTTATATCTATTTCTCGAGACAGGAACATCAGATAGATGTTTTATATGTATTGTTTAACTCCTGAGATTCTCAGGTTTCATCCTATTCCCCCTTTCATTTTTCCTTTACAGTCCCTTTAAGTTAAGTTGTGAATCCGGCACACCACTTTTTTAAATGGAGGGTCACTTGAAATATCGAATCCATGGTCCCGAGCTAAACTTGCCTATTCTAGGTTCCTGATATATATTCTGGACATCTTGGACCAAGGTCGAGTTTTTATAGAATTATTTTCTACATTTTCAAAATATTTCAGATAATTTTTAATTATCAAAGTACAAGAATTTCAAAGGAATTGAGTCTTTGCCACAAAACCAAATTCTAAGCTTCCTACATCATTGCATCCTGGTGGTGTAGACCTTTCATAGTTCAAACTTAGCAAATTTAGGTTGCAAAGATCAAAGTGATTAGAAAATCAGAGTTTGCGAAAAAGGCTCTATTTCTTTAGTCAATATGTATCTAAAACATCTCTATCCTAGCCTATATACCCTAATATTGATATGTTTAGATTTAAAGGAAACCAACCTGTCCCTGTATATATAAACATCTCTATCCTAGCCTATATACCCTAATATTGATATGTTTAGATCTAAAGGAAACCAACCTGTCCCTGTATATATAAACATCTCTATCCTAGCCTATATACCCTAATATTGATATATTTAGATCTAAAGGAAACCAACCTGTCCCTGTATATATAAACATCTCTATCCTGGCCTACCCTGATATTGACACTATGGGATTAAAGTTTACTTCGGACTACTATATCAACCTTAGATGGTAATTATATAAAACGAGGCTTTTTTGTGCCTTTGTTGTACTTTTACCTAAGAAAATTTTCCTTTTTTACATTATAAACAAGACTAATTTAAGATTTCGATGAATAAACAAAAAAATGTCGAAATTTATTGAGGGCAAATTTTTTGAGTAATTTTTTTGGAGACTATGTTTTTTCCTTGCGACTTAAAATACACTAATCTTAATTTTTTTTTAATTTAAAATCATTTACAGAAACTTAAGAGTTTTACGATAAACCCAGGTTTGCCGGGATAGAAATATATTTCTTATTTCATGGATTTCCTGAAATCGAGAGTAAAAGTACGTGGAACATATTGTCTCTAAAAATAAATAAAAAGAACATTGCAGTATAAAAGTAAAGAAAAAAATATACAATTTAAGAGTCATTAAGAGAATTTATAAAATGTCGTTTTCTAAAGTTACTGATAATGGAATAATGGAGTGCTTTCAATCGAATAATTTTATGAACCTCTTTAAAACTGTTCCCGTTTATTTAATGGCTATTTGTTTATTTTTTAAATTACTGAGATTTGAGTATAATAGTATAAAACCTATTGAAAAATTGTTAAGACGACATTTTTAATTAGTTGAATGTCTCCAAAGTTTAGGGCATGTATAGTAAACGGGAAGAGTATTTAGGAAGACAATTTTTAATTTTTTTTTAAATATGGAAAATAAAACAAAATCTGTAAAAAAATAACCGTACAGAAAATAGGGAAAATTAGACAAAATCTATAAATAAAATAACCGTACAGAAAATAAGGAAAATTAGACAAAATCTGTAAATAAAATAACTGTACAGAAAATAAGGAAAATTAGACAAAATCTATAAAAAAAATAACCGTACAGAAAATAAGGAAAATTAGACAAAATCTGTAAATAAAATAACCGTACAGAAAATAGGGAAAATTAGACAAAATCTGTAAAAAAAAATAACCGTGCAGAAAATAAGGAAAAATAAAACAAAATCTGTAAATAAAATAACCGTACAGAAAATAGGGAAAAATAAAACAAAATCTGTAAATAAAGTGAAATACCGTAATGTCAAAAAATTCTGTTTAAGGTATGATGGTCGTCTGAGTTTCAAAGATTTGAACGACAATTCTATCCTGAACAATGTACAGTTGGAAGCTCTGATCACCATGTGGTCCCCGCAGCTGGCCTTTCTTAATGCCCTTGGCCCCTTTCAAACCGTTGTAGATGATCTTAGGAAAATCGTAATTCAATATTTTTACCAATAATATAGGATACCATGCAAATAGTTTGGCACCATTGCATGTACATGTGTACACTGTACAATGTACATTGCGGTACGGGTTTATTACACGGTCCCATAAAAAAAATCTGGAAAATATCATAAAGTTGAATTAAATTTTGCAGTGTTTGTACTATTGTATTGGAGAAAGCACCAACCTTTGATGATAAGACGGATAGCTGGGAGTGTAAGTACATATATACGACAGTGAAATTAGTTTTTTTGTTTGAAACTATTGTTAGTATTTTTATTTCGTGTTTTTTTAGCATGTTCGGACATTTTTCAACCTCACCGTACGGTTTATAATAGTTGCAATTTGTTGGTTCTCTTTGAAATTATAAATGCAGCTTAGAAGTTTGAATTTTTATTACTCTAGACTGTTTTATCACTATCAGCAGTTCTTTACTTCCCAAAATTACACTATTAAAACATTACATTTTATTAAATGATTATTTTTTTTAGATTTTTAAACTTTTTTAGGAACTGAGGACTTGCTCCAACTCTAATTTTATCATCCTTATTTCTTTGTAAGCCTTTGTTCTAGACCTTTGACATTCCAAACTATAAATTCTGTTAGATCAAATAGTTTCAGCTTGAAATATCAAAAGAATGATCAGGTTGCAAAGATGTAAGGATTTTAAAAAATTGAGTTTGTGGCAAAAGCTCAGTTTCTTTGAGAGATGATATTTGTGTTTTTTTAGATTATGGA
>NW_019398139.1:0-1684 GCF_000591075.1 Eurytemora carolleeae
TTTATTTTGATTCAAGATTATCACAAATAACAGAAAAGATAACGCACAAACGCACGGATATGTTGACATATAACCCAAATTTTGATTTTGGGGCAGTTTACACCAATACTTAAAAAGGAGACCGAGCACATTTTCGAATATAAGGTCCACTTTTGGCGAGTTACTTCATTTTTCTCGGGACAACTTTTAAGGAAAGAAAATTTAAAACTGAGAAATAAAAATGTATTTTTTAGTAACGGTATAATCTAGTTATGGCCCATGTCACACAAAAGAGTAGCTCTAAAAATCTGTTCAAAATATACTGGAGGAACAGGATACTGGATTCTGTAACCAAATACTGAATACTGGAAATCTATTCTCCTTGATCTGACTTTGCTTGGAGCTAATGGTGCTATGGAAACGCCTCAACACTAAAACGCCTCAACACAGAATCGGACCCAAAAAAACGGAAACCTTCCCAAAATGAATTTTTTTGAGGCGTTTCCTGTTTTTTCAAAACTTATCGGAAATCCCTCAAATCCAATTTTTAGAGGAATTTCCCATTTTTTTTGATCTGTTTCCTCGATTTTTAGGTCGGATT
Source organism: Eurytemora carolleeae (assembly GCF_000591075.1). Classification (NCBI taxonomy): domain Eukaryota; kingdom Metazoa; phylum Arthropoda; class Copepoda; order Calanoida; family Temoridae; genus Eurytemora; species Eurytemora carolleeae. The sequence continues at coordinate 581 of NW_019398139.1, forward strand.
CCGGTTTATCAGAGTCTTATATTGTTGAGGGATTGCCCATTATTTTTGAGGGATTTCCCAATATTTTCGATTCGTTTCCTCATTTTTTGGGTCCGTTTTCGGTTTTCAGAAAAAGTTTAAAATTCTCAGTTTGTTGATCGGTTTCCTCTTTTTTGGGTCAATTCCGATTTTCAGAAAAAGTTGTAAATTTTCAGTTTGTTGATCGGTTTACTCTTTTTTTGGGGTTGTTTCCTCTTTTTTTGGGTCAGTTTCATCTTTTTTTGGGTCCGTTTCCGGTTTTGAAAAAAGTTTTAAAATCTCAGTTTTTGATCGGTTTCCCCTTTTTTTGGGTCCGTTTCCTCTTTTTTTGGGTCCGTTTCCGGTTTTCAAAAAAAGTTTTAAAATCTCAGTTTTTTGATCGGTTTCCTCTTTTATTGGGTCTGTTTCCTTATTTTTTTGGTCAGTTTCCGGTTTTCATGAAAAGTTTTAAATTCTCAGTTTGTTGATCGGTTTCCTCTTTTTTTGGGGCCGTTTCCTCATTTTTTGGGTCCGTTTCCGGTTTTCAAAAAAAGTTTTAAATTCTCAGTTTGTTGATCGGTTTCCTCTTTTTTTAGGTCTGTTTCCGTTTTTTAAAAAAGAATTTTAAAGTCTCAGTTTGTTAGTAGGTTTCCTCTTTATTTGGGCCCGTTTCCGGTTTTCAAAAAATGTTAATATCCCAGTTTTATTGGTTTGTACCCTTTTTTCGATCGGTTCCCTCATTTATTGGATCAGTTTCCGGTTTTCATAAAAAATTCATTATTTTCGAATTTCGATTAATTTTCATTAGTATCTGGTTTAAAATAAAATATTACGGTTTTGGCTTTAATTTGAGTATTCATCTCCTTCTGGGTCAAAAATGTTCCTCAAAATCTATTCGGAACATTTCCTGCAACTTTTAGGAAATACAGGGCTACCCTCAAAGGATGAGATTTCAGACACGATTGTACGAAATTTATACTGTCAATTTCTAAGATAACTTGTTTTTATCTTTGCCAAATCATCAACTAAGCAATAATAACCAAGCGTAAATAAGGGGGGTTATTGGGGTTATTTACCCCCCCCCCGAATCCTGGGGGTAAATACCCC
>NW_019398139.1:1839-12928 GCF_000591075.1 Eurytemora carolleeae
GACCCAAAAAAAGAGGAAACCGATCAACAAACTGAGAATTTGAAATTTTTTTTGAAAACCGGAAACGGACCCAAAAAAAGAGGAAACGGACCCAAAAAAAAGAGGAAACGGACCCAAAAAAAAGAGGAAACCGATCAACAAACCGAGAGTTTAAAACTTTTTCTGAAAACCGGAAACTGACCCCAAAAAAAAGAGGAAACGGACCCCAAAAAACGGGAAACGAATCAAATGTAAATATAGCGAAAATCGACCCAAAATATTCGGAAATCCCTCTACACTTTTTAGTTTTTGAAGGATTTCCGATAATTCTTAAAAAAAGAAGGAAACAGACCCAAACTCACTTTAGGGTCCGTTTCCGTGTTGAGGCGTTTCCATAGCACCGAGCTAATGCGTCATGAAACTTGTAGGACGGGTAGGATCTTTTCTTTCCTTGCTCCGACCTTGTCTGAAACTCCCGGTAGGACGTGTTGGATATTTTCTCCAGTTGCTCCGACCTTGTCTGGAGTAAAACATTCCTGAAACTTCTGGAATACAGTATCCTGTATTCAGTATCCTGCAACCAGTATCCTGTATCCAGTATCCTGTATCCTGTATCCAGTATCCTGTATCCAGTATCCAGTATCCAATATTCTGTATTTTCTATACCATGCATTATCATGTAAATCTGTAAATTAGGATAATGTATAAGTCCATGCATATATTTACAATTATAGGATAGTGCTAAAAGTACGGTCATTACTGTTATCCTAAGAAATTCGCGAAAATTTGAGAACCATTCTAAATGCTATTTTTTTGGCGAGCAACTTCCTTTTTTCTCGGGACAACTTTTAAGGAAAGAAAATTGAAAACTGGGAAATAAAACTGTATTATTTTCAGATGATGCCAACACTCTGCCTGGAGGAGATGAGGTCCCTCCTCAGCCTGTCCTTCCTCCGCCTGAAGGAGATGATCTTCTCCCTCCTCTGCCTGGAGTAGATGCTCCCCCCCCCTCTTCCTGAAGGAGATGCACCATAGCCTGCACCACAGCCTNATGCTCTTCTCCCTCCTCTGCCTGGAGTAGATGCTGCCCCACAGCTTGCCCCCCAGCCTGCTCTACAGCCTGCCCAACAGCCTGCTCCTCAGCCTGCCCTACAGCCTGCCCCACAGCCTGCTCTACAGCCTGCTCCACAGCCTGCCCCACAGCCTACTCCCCATCGTCTGACTGGAGATAACGCCTGGGTGCCTGGAGTAGGTGCTGCAGCAGGTCAATTTTGAATTATTTATATTGAATAATCACTCCATTGGTTTAATTTTTAACTAAGAATTTATTAAAATTACAACACTTATGTATATGGAGAGAAACAAGACTTTCCACTTTATATTGTAGTGTCTGTTAAAATATGAACTAGATATTAATGGTTAAAATTTTGAAAACTGATTAGTTTTTTATTGTTGGTTCTCTAAAAAAAGTGACTTACGCATTTCTACTGCATAGAAATTAGAAATAAATAAAAATTTAAAGAATATAATGCTTACAAACATGCAGACTCGATCCATAATCTTCCCCATAATTAAGTAGATTAAGCTTTTAAGGATACCAATGTAAATCGGAAATTGCCATATTTGCATTTTAAAAGAAGCTTACAGTCCATTTTAAGGGGCTGTTATCATTTTATATTACCCTGTATTTTTAAAGAGACGAAACAGTTACCCTTGCAATATCTGTTCAAGAAGTTAATGTTGTTTTTCCAGCATGAAAATAGTTGTAACTCTTGTTAATTCCTACATTGTTTCCTTCAGCAAAAATGTTCGTGCATTTTCAGTAAAGAAACCAAGATTGGAAATAATCATTTTCCAAAATATGACCATGAAAATCTGAGTAATAAATTTTGTGTTATAATCATCATTTTGCTCTCTGAAAACTGAGCACCAAAGTTCAACATGTTAGTTTTTCTAATAATTAAAGTTTCTCTCTTGAAATTGAAATGTGAAAGTTGAGAATATAATGTTTTGACGCTTGTTTCCATTTCTAGAAAGCTGAAATGAATTTTCTTATTGAAATGCTCTCATTTAGTTTTCTCTCTGAAAGTTGAATTCATAAAATTAAGTATTAAATTTAGTGCCCTAAGAATTGTTGTACATTATGAAAACTGATAACCAAAATATGTCTACTTAACTTCATATATGTCTACTTCATTTGAACTTACGTTTCTGTGCATGTAAACCCTAAACTAAATCTCATACCGTGTAATAAGAATATTCTTGCAGGGAGAGGACAGTGGAGAGGAGATAATGGCCAGATAATGGCTGCATATCAGATGCACCAGGACTATTACTATTAGTAATATTATAATTATTTTCAGACCATGCAAATTCAAAGCTAGTGAAAATGGATTGAAGAAGATGATTGAAGATCAAGCTGAAGGGAATAAAGGTAGATTAAATCAAAAAAATCCTGCTTTTTAAGTAGCCCTCGGGATTATTTTTAAGAATTTCACCTCCCCCCCCCCTCCCACTTCTTGTATTTGTCGGAGTAAGCCTGGTTCAGGTTCAAGTATAGTCGGGTTGATCCCGGTTCAGATTCAATCATAGTTGGAGCAATGCAAGTTCAGGTTCAAGTTTAGTCGGAGCAATCCTGGTTCAGATTTAAGTATATAAGTATGAACCAGGATTACTCCGACTGTACTTGAAACTAAAGCAGGATTACTCCGACAATATGTGAACCTAAAGCAGGATTGTTTAGACTATACTTGAATCTGAACCAGGATTTCTCCGACTATACTTAAACCTGAACCAGGATTGTTCCAAATATACTTGAGCTTGAACCAAGATTGCTGCAACTTTAATTGAACCTGAACCATGATTACTCAGACAATACTTGAACCTGAATCAGTTAGGAAGAGTTAGGAAGAGTTAGGAAGAGTTAGGAAGAGTTAGAAAGAGTTAGGAAGAGTTAGGAAGAGTTTGGAAGAGAAGAGTAGGGTTTGGTTATGGAGAAAAAGAGTAGGGTCAAATATTTTAAAACCTCTTGATTATGCTTTTTTGTACAGCTCTTATTTGTTCTTAGAAAGTTGATGTCAAAAAAAAAACTCAAATATGGCACGTAAGAACATTCTCATTTTTGAATAAAATTCTGTGACGGATGTATGTGAATTAGTCTATAGTAATATATATATATATATCATTCCTGATATATTGATCAACCAAATTTTTTATAAATGATGCAATAAGATTTTTAAATAATTATTTTTGAACTAGAGTACTGCAACGAAAATTGAGTTAAAACAAATTTTGAGGATGTTTTTATTGCATATCATTTAAATAAGCTTTTAAATGGCATTTTTACTTTTTTACAGAAAACTAAAAAATTGATTGTTTAAGGTGGCTGATTTTAAAGGAATCTAAATGTTCACTCTCTTTCAAAAAAAGTTTTTTTGGACTGTTCTGGATTAAGATAGTCTTCCTTTTCTCCTTTTCACATATTTATGGATATGTTTTCTATTGGTATTGTTTCCGGCCCCCCTCCCGCTCCATTGAAAATTAGTTGTATGCTCTAAATCTAAGTTTCTTGCTTTAGTTTCTCTCTACAAATTTGATTCAGTTCTACTTTTGTACAATTTTAATTTTTATCTTATTTGAACTCCTTTAATCATGTTTTTAATTTCAATTTTAATTTAGTTTATTTAACTTCTTTCTCCGTAGTTTTTTTTTCTCCTTTTCGGACAGAATTTAAATAATCTTAATTTTATTCTTTTCTAACATGGGTTTACCCCATGGGTTTCTTATTTACCATGGTTTTAGATTATCCTTTGTGAAGCTACTTTAACCTCAATATTATTTAACCCTTACTAACTTTCTTCTTTGCACAGGATGGGGAGGCCCAGGAAAATCCAGGTCATCCGCAGCGATGATTTCTCTAACCCTTCTGACTTGACCCTTTCCGAGCTCCGTGCTCTTAGTATCAGCTCCGCTAATGATATTCCTAACTTCCTCTCCTGTGTTCCGACCGTCACACAAGGATCTCCCTGGACCCATTCCTCTGCTCTACCTTCTGGAGCAGACTTGCGCTATGCCCAGCCTGGCCTCGAGTATGTCCTCTGCAACTTTGCCGGAGACCAAGCAACTTTGTGGCTTATTTTCAGCAATGTGAAGTTCTACTCTCTGAAGGTCACTCTGCTCTCAAGTCTACCTTACCTCCAATACTTTGGCCTACAGCGGTTCCTCCTGCTACTGCTTCCTCTCAAGGTTGGTTATGCTACTTTTGTTCTTGTTTTAATTTCCTTTGTAGAAGGTTTGTTCTTAAGTTTAGGCTTTTTTCTTTAATGCATTTAATAATTTAAAATTTGTTATTCCTGCGTTTTATGTCCCTTAGTGGATTTCGGTTTTTTTCTCTTTCTGTTCCTTATTGGATTTTGTTATTTCTTTTTAACAATTTTGTTTGTTTATAAAAAAATGTTATTCCTTGAATTATTTGTTTGCTGTTCATTAGTGAATTTAACCTTTTTTCCCACTGTCCTTTAGTGGGTTTTGTATTATATACGTTTGCTTGTATCTTTTTATTGTCCTTTAGTGGATTTTGTGTTAACTCTGTCCCTTAGTGGAATTTTATTATTAACACTGTCCCTTAGTGGATTTTTTATTATTAACAATTGCCTCTGTTACTATCCCGTGGTGGATTTTGTATGATTAATGCTGTAAAAAATGAGTTAATTTGTAAACAGATAAGGGGGTAATGGGTGACTAAAGTGAGCGGTCGATATCGACCGCTTCGTACATTGACGATTTAGTATTGTCGGAGTAATTGTGGTTCAGGTTCACGTACAGTATGAACATCCTGGTTCAGGTTCAAGTACAGTCAGAACAATCCTGGTTCAAGTTCTAGTATTGTTGGAGTAATCCTTGCTAACTTTAATTGTAGTAATCCAGAGTCTAAAACTAAAGAATGCGCGAATTTTAAGTTCGAGGTTAAAAGTTCTGTAAAATAATGAATAGCGACTTAAATATTAAACTTTCTCAATTTTAAATTTGAATTTCCCGGGAAAAATCTGAACCAATCAGAGAAAAGGATTTTAACAAGGTTTTCACTTTTAAATATATCGTAAAGTTGAATGCCGCTTTCTCAGCTGCAGCTGAATGATGATTGAATAAAAGACAAATAGGGAAAATGCAGGATTTCAAGATAATTTAAACCTCTGTTTAAATTTTAACTCGTCGATTTCGGCGAGTTAAATATTTAACCACAGGGTTAAATATTTAACCTCATGGTTAAAGTTCAGGTTTAAATTAAGTCAGAAGTGACATTTAACCATGAACTTAAAATTTAAGTCAGAACTTTTCGTTCTTTAGTTTTAGACTCTGGTTAAGGTTTAATTATTTAAACGGGGGGCTTTCAGATCTTCCTCCTGATATTCCTTAAGTTAAATATTTGTGTAGATTTGGAAAATATTGGTAATTGAACATTAATAGGCAAGTTTATGCATCCGTTTTGATACTTTTAAATTAATTAATGAAACATTATAGAAAAATTAGATAAGATAGTGCAGCACAATTTTTATGTTTAAATAAAACCTGAACAAAGAATTTTTATGTATAATTTTTTATATTAGTTCGCAGTACAACTCAAAGTGTAAACAAGAAAATAAACATTTTCCTGAGTCAAAATGACTGGCATTTCAAATAAATAATAATAAGCAGGAGACTTATTCCCCAGCTGAACCAAGATATCCTAGGTATGAATATAACCAATAATTTCCATCACTTTCTATTATCAATCAAAAATTAGTTCTTTCTTTTTTCACAACAACCTGTCAATAATTAAAAGTCGGGATCAAATAGTTTGAAACCTCTTAATTATGCCAATTTTATAGCTACGTTTTTTTTCTATAAAAGTTAATATCTTAAATGAAACTCATTTATTGTATGGAAAAACATTCTCTTTTTTTGAATTAAATTCTGTGACGGATGTATTTAAAAGTCTATTGTGATATGTATATCATTCCTTATTGATCAACAAAAGAAATGAGTCTTTGTAACAAACTCTGATTTTCTAATACCTATATTTTTTGCCACCTTTGATATCTCATCGAACAGAATTCATAATTATTTCCAAACTTAGATTTTTTCATCTAACAGAATTTTTTATTTGAAATATCTAAGGTCTACGGCATTGGATTATACAGATATAGAGATTAGAAAATTATAGTTTGTGATAAAGACTCAATTGCTTTATAATGAATGATGCATTAAGATTTTCAAAGAATTATTTCTGAACTAGACTAATGCAGCAAAAATTGGGTTTAGACTAAATTTGAGGATGTTTTTTATTGCATATCGTTTTAGGTAGCTTTCAAATGGCATTGAAATATATTACATTTTTCACTGATAATTAAAAAATTGATTGCTAAATTTGGCTGATAAAAGGTTATAAATTCTTCCTTTCTTCCTTGTTATTTTTATTATTATAACTTTGAAAAGCTTAACTTTTTTTAGTACAGGAACTGATCATGAAGCATGAGTTACTTTCAAGAAGCAAATCAGTTCAAAAGGAAGAAACTAAATTATTTTGTTATATTGTTCTGGTTTCGCTCAGATACCATTTTTGGTAATAAAAGCGATTCTTAAACTTGATATTTTTCACTTTATATGCTCGACATTTTTCACATGATCATCGTAACTGTTCTTGAAAATGTTTAAGGTTTTAGACTCTTTAATATAGTCTGGCAAACTGTTCCATGGGTTTATCACTCTCACAGAAAAAGAGTTTTTTCGTATGTTAGAATTGAATTGCTTTACATTTAAATTGAAACTGCAATTGGATTGTCTTGTCAGTCTATTCGCTGTCTCGCATGTTCTGCTGAACCAAGAAGATTCATCAACATTATCATATCCATGTAGAATTTTCCAGGTCTGTATTAAATCACCAAGAAGTCGTCTGGCCTCTAGAGAGGTCAAACCAACCTCAATCAATCTTTCCTCATATGCCAGACCTGATGTCATTCTTAGAGCTCTGCGCTGCACATTCTCCAGTAGATTAATATCTTCTTGTGTCCATGGGGACCATGCTTGCACTGCATACTCAAGGTGGGGTCGAACATACACCTTGTTCAATTTGATCCAAGTGAACCTGTCCCTGTAATGGAATGATCTTGACATAAATTAAAGGTAAAGTAGATTAAATGTATTGAGTTCCCCAACCAAAATTTTCTTAATAAGACGACTTTAAGAATCAAGTTACAACTTTAATGAGAATGGGAAACAGCAAATGTGCAGTGTAAAAAGACCCATTTCACTAGATTAGTGATTTCCGAAAAACAATAATATTAATAGTTACGAAAACAAACTCAAACAATGAAATCAAGATACATCATGAACTAACAACACAGAATTGAATGGAGGTGATTTGTTTTTTCTGTTTTCTCTCTGATCTTTGTAGGTAGTGCTACGTGTAGTGCCTCTATCAATATTTCACTGATTTGCAGGCGCTGGTGGTGCATTGGCAATATCAACCCAGTCCCTGTGAGAGGTCATGAGATGCTTGAGTACCGAATACTGACGAGGCTTAGTTGCAGATGTTAGACGAGACTTGATCCAGATACCAATCCTATTAGAATCCTTGTTGTAAGTCTGCATCCATATGCCGACATTGTCAGGCATCTGGCTCACTTCTTGTTCGCTCACTCTTAAAGCCTTTGCAGTTGTCCTGTTTATGATGCGACTCTCATCATCGTCCAACTGAACCCCACTCTTCATTGCACCAGTGGCCATTATACACATGGCTGCCATACATACATCGCGCGATACTCCCTGAAATGAACCTGCTATTGCATGATCTCGCATTACCAAGGAGCATGCCGGTTACTTGGATGTAATCATGCATAGAGCCGTGCTCGGACACAGATAGGTATAGCATAAAATAACCAAATTCTCTGTATACTATTCCGGTTAGAATTCGTGCGCTAAATTTCAAATATTAAAAACCAATTTTATTCTAAGTTTACAAATATTTAAAGTGAAGCTATAAATTGTGCAATAATAAGTTATCTCCTGTTGTAGTTTCAGAGAGCAGTGTGAGGGCAAGATGGGACGAGGACTCTGAGGAGGGGAACGTTGTGGAGGAGGAGGAGGAGGAAGAAGAGGATGTCATCGAGGTTGACAGAGAAGGTTACTTTATTTTTCTCAGGACAATTTTTATGGAAATAAAATGCCTTTTTAGCCGTCAAAATTTACTCAAAATGTAGTCTGTTCCTTTTACCATAGATTTTCAAAATAAATTAAAATCTGTTTTAGTCTAGTTTTAAAAATCCTCCATTCTATCATTAAATAGGTGCAATTTATTCTGTTCTGTCGTATTCATCTATATTTAAATTTGGCTTGTCTGGGTGTTTGTTTGTATCCAATAAACGGCTAAACCAATCGGGCCTAAATTTTTTGTGGGACATCACATGACCACAGGGAAGGTTTACAAATGATAAAAAAGATTTTAAAAAATGTGTTTTAAAGGTTTTTAATTTAGTAAGCAAAAAGAACATGTTCACAATTTAAATAGAAGATGGCCGCGAAGCGCCCTAAAAGCCTAGTATAAATACAAATTTTTATTTTAATTTTTTAAGAATCTTTAAAAAGGAGACCGAGCACATTTTCGAATATAAGGTCCACTTTTGGCGAGTTACTTCATTTTTTCTCGGGACAACTTTTAAGGAAAGAAAATTTAAAACTGGGGAATAAAAATGTATTTTTTAGTAACGGTATAATCTAGTTATGGCCCATGTCACACAATAGAGTAGCTCTAAGAAATCTTTTCAAAATATACTGGAGAAACAGGATACTGGATTCTGTAACCAAATACTGAATACTGGAAATCTATTCTCCTTGATCTGACTTTGCTTGGAGCTAATGCGTCATGAAACTTTTAGGATGGGTAGGATCTTTTCTTTCCTTGCTCCGACCTTGTCTGAAACTCCCGGTAGGACGTGTTGGATATTTTCTCCAGTTGCTTCGACCTTGCCTGGAGTAAAACATTCCTGAACTTCTGGAATACAGTATCCTGTATCCTGTATCCTGTATCCTGTATCCAGTATCCTGTATCCTGTATCCAGTATCCAGTATCCTGTATCCTGTATTCAGTATCCTGTTTCCAGTATCTAGTATACAGTATCCTGTATCCAATATTCTGTATTTTCTATACCTTGCATTATCGTGTAAATCTGTAAATTAGGATAATGCATATATTGACAATTATAGGATAGTGCTAAAAGTACGGTCATTACCGTTATCCTATAAAGAAATTCGCGAAAATTTGAGAACCATGCTAAATGCTAATTTTTTGGCGAGCCACTTCCTTTTTTCTCGGGACAACTTTAAAGGAAACAAAATTGTAAACTGGGGAATAAAAATGTATTATTTTTAGATGATGCCAACACTCTGCCTGGAGGAGATGAGGTCACTCCTCAGCCTGCCCTTCCTCCGCCTGAANGGAGTTAGAGAAAATAAAAGCGCTTTTAGAGCTCCCCCTCGTCTGACGGGAGGAAATGCCTGGATGCCTGGAGTAGGTGCTGCAGCAGGTCAATTTTGAATTATTTATATTGTATATTCACTTCTTTTGTTTAATTTTTAACTAAGATAAGATAAGATAAGATAAAGTTTATTGCTAAAATACATGTATCTGTGTACAGAACGAGTTTACAATTACAAATTGATGATTATATTAACAGTACAAGTATAAAGCAATTATGAATTTATTAAAATTACAACACTTATGTTTATGGAGAGAAACAAGATTTTACACTTTATATTGTAGTGTCTGTTCAAATATGAACTAGATATTAATGGTTATAATTTTGAAAACTGATTATTTTTAATTGTTGGTTCTCTATAAAAGTGACTAACGCATTTCTACTGCATAGAAATTAGAAATACATAAAACTTGTAAGAATATAATGCTTACAAACATACAGACTCGATCCATAATCTTCCCCATAATTAATAAGTAAATTAAGCTTTTAAGGATACCAATTTAAATCGGAAATTGCCATATTTGCATTTTAAATGAAGCTTACAGTCCATTTTAAGGGGCTGTTATCATTTCATATTACCCTGTATTTATAAAGAGAAGAAACAGTTACCCTTGAAACATCTGTTCAAGAAGATATACGTTGTTTTTCCAGCATGAAAATAGATGTAACTCTTGTTAATTCCTACATTGTTTCCTTCAGCAAAAATGTTGATGCATTTTCAGTAAAGAAACCAAGATTGGAAAGAATCATTTGCCAAAATATGACCATGGAAATATTAGTGATAAATTTTGTGTTATAATCATCATTTTACTCACTGAAAACTGAACAGCAAAGTTCAACATTTTAGTTTTTGTGATAATTAAACTTTCTCTCTTAAAATCGAAATGTGAAAGTTGAGTGTACAATATTATGTTTTGACACTTTCTATTTCTAAAAAGCTGAAATGAATTTTCTTATTGAAATACTCTCATTTAGTTTTCTCTCTGAAAGTTGAATTCATAAAATTATGTATTAAATTTAGTGCCCTAAGAATTGTTGTACATTATGAAAACTGAAAACAAAAATATTTCTACCTAACTTCATGTCTACTTCATTTGAACTAATGTTACTGTGCCAGTAAACCCTAAACTAAATGTGATACTGTGTAATAAGAATATTCTTGCAGGGAGAGGACAGTGGAGAGGAGGTTGGAGAGGACAGGGTGGAGTAGGTTGGAGAGGACAGGGGAGAGGAGGTGGAGGACCTAGAAGGAGAGGAGGGCGGAGGTCCCGCGCCGCAGTGGCTAGGAGGAGGGGCGGGTCGACGGGAGAATCGACCGTAGCTCTAGAGCTAGTCATGGGCCAGATAATGGCTGCATACCAAATGCATCAGGAATATAACTATTAGTTAGTTTACTTGAACAGCTGTACAGTGCATGTACGTCTCCGCACTAAATAATTTATTATTTTCAGATCATGCAAATTCAAAGCTAGTGAAAATGGATTGAAGATGATTGAAGATGAAGCTGAAGGGATTAAAGGTAGATTAAATCAAAAAAAATCCTGCTTTTTAAGTAGCCCTCGGGGTTATTTTTAAGAATTTCACCTCCCCCTCCCCCA
>NW_019398139.1:13090-16059 GCF_000591075.1 Eurytemora carolleeae
AATTTGTAAACCGATAAGGGGGTAATGGGTGACTTAAGTGAGCGGTCGATATCGACCGCTTCGTACATTGACGGTTAAGTATTGTCGGAGTAATTGTGGTTCAGGTTCACGTACAGTATGAACATCCTGGTTCAGGTTCAAGTACAGTCTGAACAATCCTGGTTCAAGTTCTAGTATTGTTGGAGTAATCCTGGTTAATGTTAATTGTAGTAATCCTGGTTAAGGTTTAAGTATTTAAACGGGGGGCTTTCAGATCTTCCTCCTGATATTCCTGAAGTTAAATATTTGTGTAGATTTGGAAAATATTGGTAATTGAACAAGTTTATACATCCGTTTTGATACTTTTAAATTAATTAATGAAACATTATAGAAAAATTAGATAAGATAGTGCAGCACAATTTTTATGTTTAAATAAAACCTGAACAAAGAATTTTTATGTATTAATTTTTTATATTAGTTCGCAGTACAACACAAAGTGTAAACAAGAAAATAAACATTTTCCTGAATTAAAATGACTGGCAGTTCAAATAAATGATTGCAAATTTTTCTTTTTTCTAGATATCTGAGCAGAACCCTAATATCCAGCAGGACACTTATTCCCGAGCTGAACCAAGATATCCTAGGTATGACTATAACCAATAATTTCCATCACTTTCTATTATTAATCAAAAATCACTTCTTTCTTTTTTCACAACAACCTGTCAATAATTAAAAGTCGGGATCAAATAGTTTGAAACCTCTTAATTATGCCAATTTTATAGCTACGTTTTTTTTTCTATAAAAGTTAATATCTTAAATGAAAATCATTTATTGCATGGAAAAACATTCTCTTTTTTTGAATTAAATTCTGTGACGGATGTATGTAAAAGTCTATTGTGATATGTATATCATTCCTTATTAATCAACAATAGAATTGAGTCTTTGTAACAAACTCTGATTTTCTAATACCTATATTTTTGCCACCTTTGATATTTTATCAAACAGAATTCATAATTATGTCCAAACTTAGATTTTTTCATCTAACAGAATTTTTTATTTGAAATATTTAAGGTCTACAGCATTGGATTATAAAGATATAAGGATTAGAAAATCATAGTTTGTGATAAAGACTCAATTGCTTTATAATGAATGATGCATTAAGATTTTCAAAGAATTATTTCTGAACTAGACTAATGCAGCGAAAATTGGGTTTAGACTAAATTTGAGGATGTTTTTTATTGCATATCGTTTTAGGTAGCTTTCAAATGGCATTGAAATATATTACATTTTTCACTGATAATTAAAAAATTGATTGCTAAATTTGGCTGATAAAAGGTTATAAATGCTTCCTTTCTTCCTTGTTATTTTTATTATTATAACTTTGAAAAGCTTAACTTTTTTAAGTACAGGAACTGATCATGAAGCATGAGTTACTTTCAAGAAGCAAATCAGTTCAGAAGGAAGAAACTAAATTAAAGGTAAAGTAGATTAAATGTATTGAGTTCCCCAACCAAAATTTTCTTACCTTTCAATCTCTTTAAATCCGTTCAATCATTCTCTTTTAATACCACCTATTCTTCTCTTTAAATCTGGTCCATCCTTCTCTTCAAATCTGTCCCATCCTTCTTTTAAATCCGTCCCATCCTTCTCTTCAAAAATATCCCATCTTTCTCTTTAAAAATGAATTTGATATATGTTTGGTTTGATTGTTTATCTCATCTGAATACAAATGTTGAGGATGGATACGAATGTTAGAATTTGATATAGGTTGGGTTTGATTGTTTATCTCATCTGGATACAAAAAATGTTAAGGATGGATACGAATGTTATGAATTTGATTCATTTCATTTCATATTTTATTAAACTACAAAGCACGAGATAATACAAATAAAAAAATCACAATTTACTATGTAGTTTGGACCCGCCTAACCAGAGTAGATTGTTTTAATTGGTTGGCCCACTATAAACGAATGAGAATTGCAGATAAAAACAATGTACATTGTACATTTTAAACATAAGAATGATAATACATCAGGTAAAAGGGATGAGATTGGAAGGGAGGGATTGGATGAGATTGGAAAGGAGGGATTGGATGATATTGGAAATCTCTTCTCTCATTGCTCCTACCTTGCCTGGAGAAAAAAATCCTGAAACTCCTTGCTCAACTCTTCGGATCTTTTTTTCTCGTTGCTCCGACCTTGCCTTGAGAAAAGCAGCCCTGAACTCCAGGTAGGACTAGTTAGATCTCTTCTCTCCTTGATCCAATTTTGCCTGGAGCAAAACAGTCCTTAAACATCTGATACAATGGTTCGAAACTGTACTCTTTTGTTGATCCGACCTTGCCTGGGGTATAACAATCCCTAAACTCTTGATGGAATGTGTTGGATCCCTTTTCTCTTTGCTCTAACCTTGCCTGGAAGAAAACATTATTGAAACACAAGGTATGACGGGATCTACGCTTCTTTCCTTGATCTGACTTGCTTGGAGCTAATCCGTCCTAAAACTCCTGGTTGGATGGTTTCAAACTCTTCTTGCTCCGACCTTGCCTGGAGCAAAAAGTCTTGAAACTTCAGGAAGATGAGTTGGATCTCTTCTCTTGTTGCTCCAACCTTGCTTGGAGTAAAACAATCCTGAAACTCATGGTAGGACGAGTTGGATCTCTTCTATTAAATTGTGTATCAAACCTTCCCTGCTGCAAAACAGTCTTGAAATTCTTGGTAGAACGGGTTGGATCTCTTCTCTCCTTGCTTAACAATGGTTTATATAGCTGGAATAACATATTTCAGGATAATTTGTACAAAGTTTATTTTCCTAAAATACAGTTTAAGATATAGTTTTAAAACATATTTTAAAAAATGTTTCTAACTTTTAAAGTTACATTGTGGATACAAAATAGTTGCTACAGTATGTAGGATAAAGAATACAGGATACAATATACTGGAAACAGGGTACTGGATTCTGTAACCAAATACCTATATCTTTGGAACCAA
>NW_019398139.1:16230-22755 GCF_000591075.1 Eurytemora carolleeae
GTGCAGAGCATCCATGAGCACTGCAAACTAGGACATTCTGCAAATCAGGAGGCTCCTTGGAGGTCAGTTTGCAAGGCTCATGGATGCTTCTGCACCTCCCTCCCTCGTTAACAAGAATAAATATAATGTTACAGTTGTGAATTGCAAAAATGCAAGTGCCATATTTAAATATGGATGACACTTACAAATTAATGTGTTTTATATTTTTTTAATTTTCTCATGTTGTAGGTAATGAAGATGTCGATGTCGAGGATGGGTACGACTCTCCAAGGTAAAATAAAGGTTTTTTGGTTTTCATTTGTTCATGTTGAATATTTTTTTCCTTTTTTGTATTGAAACTTTAAAATTTAATCTTTTCGTTATTTTTATTCATGAGAGTTCTTTTATATTTTTGACTCCTCCCAGGCCCCCCCCCCTCTAATCGCACTCATTATCAGGCTCCAGTTTAGAGGATAGGATAGTGTAGCAAACCCAGTTTAGAGGATAGTGAAGCAGACCCAGTTTAGCGGATAGTCTAGCAGACCCAGTTTAGAGGAAAGTTTAGCAGACCCAGTTTTGAGGATTGTGTAGCAAACACAGTTTAGAGGATAGTGTAGGGGACCCAGTTCAGAGGCTAGGTTAGCAAACCCAGCAGGATAGTGTAGCAGACCCAGTTTAGAGGATACTGTAGCAAACCCAGTTTAGAGGATAGTGTAGGGGACCCAGTTTAGAGGGTAGTGTAGCAGACCCAGTTTAGAGGATAGTGTAGGGGACCCAGTTTAGAGGATAGTGTAGCAGACCCAGTTTAGAGGATAGTGTAGCATACCCAGTTCATAGGATAGTGTAGCAGAACCAGTTTAGAGGATAGTGTAGCAGACCCAGTTTAGAGGATAGTGCAGCAGACCCAATTTATAGGATAGTGTAGTTAACCCAATTTAGAGGATAGTGTAGCAGAACCAGTTTAGAGGATTGTGCAACCTCTTTTAGGAAAGGGGGGAGGGAGAAGGTGGTCATAAAATTCTAACATTTTTCTATTTTTTTCTCACTTATTTTTATGCTAACTTTTAATCAAACATTCAGAGATAAGGAACATTTTAAAGATTTCTTCATTTATAACTCGGATTTGAGGTTTGAGAGCAACTCATTTTCCCCCTCTAATTCCAAACACTTAATATGACTTTTACATAAAAATAACCAAATTCTCTGTATACTATTCCGGTTAGAATTGTGCGCTAATTAAATTTTAATTAATTAAAACCAGTGTTTCTGATCCATATCATTTTGATTTGGATCCGGATCCGCGGATCCGCATCCGTGATGATGGATCCGGATCTGGATCCGGATCCAAGGTAACTTTTGATTCTGTGAATTGGATTTTCCCTATTAAATGTTATGCAAGGTTATAATTTATAAACTATAGTAATCCTAAAGTTAAAAATGTCGTCATTACTATTATATAAATGTAAACATTAAATTATTAAAGATAATTTTGGAAAATTTTCGTCATGTAAATAATACATTTACGAACCATTTTGATTTATTTATTCCATGGTTTTGGTTAATTTTTGGCGCTACCCGGATCCATATCAACGTTTCCTGATACGGATCCGGATCCGGATCCGAAACACTGTTTAAAACCTATTTTATGCTAAATTCATACATATTTAAAGATAAGTATTAAATTGTGCGATAATAAATGATATCCTGTTGTAGGTTCGGATTCAAGTGTAAGAACACGGTGGGACGAGGGCTCCGAGGATGAGGTGGAGGAGGTTGAGGTTGGATTTGGTAATTAAATTAGTAATAATAATACAACACATTTTAGTTTCCTTGCATAATTTAGTTATGGCCCATGTCACACAAAAAGTGTAGCTACAAATTTGTACAAAATATGATACCGATTCTAAATCTAATTTAGTTTCTTCTGTAACTTTGTTTTTGGCGAGTTACTTCGTTTTTTCTCGGGACAACTTTTAAGGAAAGAAAATTTAAAACTGGGGAATAAAAATGTATTTTTTAGTAACGGTATAATTTAGTTATGGCCCATACCACAAAAGAGTAGCTCTAAAAATGTGTTTAAAATATACTGGAGAAACAGGATACTGGATTCTGTAACCAAATACTGAATACTGGAAATCTATTCTCCTTGATCTGACTTTGCTTGGAGCTAATGTGTCCTGAAACTTGTAGGACGGGTAGGATCTTTTCTTTCCTTGCTCCAACCTTGTCTGAAACTCCGGGTAGGATGGGTTGGATTTTTTCTCCACTTGCTCCGACCTTGCCTGGAGTTAACCATTCGTGAAACTTCTGGTATCCAGTATACTAAATGTAGTATCCTGTATTTAGTATCAAGTATCCTGTATCCAGTATCCTGTTTCCAGTATCCTGTTTCCAGTATCCTGTATCCAGTATCCTGTATCCAGTATTCTGTATCCTGTATCCAAAATTTTTAATAAATTAAATAATCTATTTTAATTAAATTTTACAATATTTTTAAATTTCAATATGATATCAGATGGAAACATTTTGAGACTTATATATTTCTTGTTTTTAATTCTTTCTTCTTGATCTTCCATTCCTTTTCCATCCTTCAATCATACTTTGGCTAATTTTGAAAATAAAAATAAATGAATTTTTAAAATGTTTTCTGCAGCTACGCAAATTGCAGAGGCAGAACTATTTCTCCCCCTTGTTTGTGTTTAAATTTTGCTTCAGTCATGATACTGTGTCAGCTCCTGGCATTCTTAGCAATAACATTTTCTTGTTTGAGGGGGAGAGGGATAAGGGGGCGTTTTACACATTTTTCAGTTTTTTATCTCAAGTAGGACATAGAGGGGGGGATGGGACATCTGCCATCCTGTGTATTTGTCTTTAATTGCTATCGGTGAAGAAAATAGATAGTGTAAAGGTCAAATCCCCTTCTAATTTTTCCTGTTTAAAGTTTTCTTCTTCTTTCTTGTTTATCTTGCTTTAAGCACCCATCTTGTAGTTAACTACTCTTTTCTTGTATAAGTCTTGAGTAAAATTCTCAAATAAGTTCATTTAAATAACATTACTGAACCCAAATAGTAAAGTGAAACTTAATACTAAACAAACAATCTTTACTTGGCAAAATGGATATCCAATACGTTATAAATATTATTGAAATTTTAAACATTTCAATAGTGATAAATAAACTAAGGAGAAAACAGACTGTCTTAGAATATAGTACCATAAACTTATATAAGGCACGACTACTTTATTTAGGTGCCGGGGAACCCCCATTGTTGTGATCCTTGTTTATAAAGATGACATATTGCAAAGAAGCATAGTTTGACCACCAAGATCGATATTAAACTACCTTCCGTCTATTTATCTTTTCGAATGAGAAGGAAACACATATGCACAGTTGGGTAAGAGCCCAGCCACCTACACCCTACGTTTGAATGGATTTTAGGCCCCTGCATTGCCCCTGAAAACCATTATGATACCGCAGGAGAATTCTTACAAAAGAACAACTTTGCCAGCTTGGATCAAAGAAGACTAGGAAAACTTTCAATACTTCTCGATCATTGGTGAAAGGTTCTAGATTATTTTTCCCTTGATCTTGGAGTTATGAATCTCTTAGACCTTTCTATATACTAGGTCTATAAATCAAGAGAAATTAAAATCTTAATCCATTCCATCACCTGAGAGTTCAGTGTTTAGTGACTCCTTACATGAGAATTTGATGGAGGAGGAAGTTAACTACCGGAAGAAAATTGAATACTTTGAAAATCTAGTTTATAGTCTAAATTTGGAGATTTTGTCATTAAATAAGAAGTTAGATCAATCAAAAAAACTTCTCAACAAATTTATTAAAAAGAAATCTTTTCATGATAATTTCACAACTCCAAAATCAGCAAAGGTTATTGTGAAGAAATCTACATCTTCTAAAAAAATTTTAGCAATGAAGAAACGTAAACTAAGAAACAGAGTTCTTGAAGTTCAGAACTGCATGATTAAAAATGCTGGGTGTGGGGAAGAAACTAATGAAAAAACAATAGCTCCTAATATGGCAAAACTGGTTTCAGAGCTGATCAAAAGTAAACCAAAACTGTTTTCACTAGCATTGAAGAATCATCCAAAATTACTAAAATTAACCCACCAGCTAACATCTCAGGAAGCTTCATTGGTACATGGTGGTACTTTTTGAACCTGGAGTGCTAGGAGAAAATGTGTTAGTGTTCTCACAAAAATCCTTCACTTTAATCCATATGGTTCCAAAGATAAACAAAGAAAATATGAAAAAGAAAAAATACCATTTTTAGACGACAATTTAACAACAGGAACTTTGCCTCTTTACAAAACTGCAAAATCATCTGCACCAACCTTGGAGCCCTTTGCCTGTGTAATAAGTTTGAAAGGGTACATTGAATACATATTAGATGACGCTGTGGATGCTGGGAAACGTCAATGAAATTTTGTGTCCAAATACTTGATTGGAAAATATGTGCTTATGGAATTTATGAAGCTTCAGGTATCTTGGAAAATCAGTGGGCCTTTTATGCTAGATATCATGAAGAACTACAAACTCTCGTTTCATCAGGAGTACAAGTACAGAATAGAATTGTACAAATACTATTATTTCAAAAAGGAGACATGAAACAAGCATTTGAGTTTTTGGGTCTGGGAGGTCAGTCATCAACCTTCCCTTCTAGATACTCATTGACTAAGTTAGAACATCTCAGAAATGATCATTGTAATGGTCAACCTCATGGCCCTTCTTATTGTAAAGTTGACGAGTTACGAACAATGGCAAATATTAGCGAACAATACTATAAGAACAAAAAAGATAACCCTCACGATCTTAGGGTCAATGAGAAGAACTATTAATCAGTGATTAACAAACCACTTATTCCTGTTGTTTCGCCATTAATAAGTGAGCCTAACATACTTAATTACAAATTAGCTTTGGTTCTTGAAGGGCACACTCAAATTCTTAAGAAGTTAAGGTCAGATCAAGGGAATACCTCTTCAATCGTTGAAGAAAAAGAAGAACAACAAAGGTTACAGTTACAAGAGTTGGAAAAGTTAAAATCTGATGAATTTGCCTTAGTTAATAAAATTACTGAAAAAAACATTTTGCTGAAAAGACTGTTGGCAAGTACAAAGAAAAAATTTTTAGAAGTCATTGCAGGAAGTGAAAATAAATCAACCAGGCCAGATCCCAAATTTAAAAGATGGACGTTTCCTTGGAGTTGTACCAATTGTCTTTTGACTAAGTATGATAACAACATTTTATGGTCTCAGTGTGATAAATGTTTGAAATATTTCCATCCTTACTGTTTAGCAGAAACTGACCAAGAATTGGAACTCAAAACAACCATTTCCAGTGTATTGTGCAGANTTGATTCAAAACAATGAGGAACCCTTAAACAATTTCATTAAAAACCACGTCCATCTTAATGGAACAGTGGACAGAGAAACCCACTGAAAATTAGTGGGTTTTATTGACCTATAATTAGGCGTTTTCCTTTTTATGCAAGGAAAACCATGAAATTAAACAACACCTTAATTTCAGAAACAACGTGGACCAGGGCAAGGTTCAGGACCTCAAATGGTAAGTAATATTATCTGTTATATGTAAGGTTTTTAACAGATTGACTTTGAACTTATTTTTAAATGCTCCTTATTATTAAAGAAATATATACCCCCCTCCAACACACCAATTTTATATGCATCATCAACTATTTTTGATTTTATATATTTTTGATTTTAAACAGCTCCTAATTTATTTACAAAAGTACCTTAGAAAAAACAATAGCTTAAATACAGGGGACAAAATTTTGTGGATTTTCTTGGAGATAAATTCTGGGAGGGATAGGATGGTAGGAATGGGTAGGCATAGATGGGATGAGAAGGGAGGGATGGGATGAGATTGGAATGGAGGGATAAGAAAAGATTATAAGGGTAGGGTTGGGTGGAAAGGGAGGGATGGGAAGTATGGAGGATGTGAAGGGAGGAATGGGAGTAGAAGGGAGGGATGGAAAGTATGGGATTGGAAGGGAGGGATGGGATGAGATTGGAAGGGAGGGATTGGATGGGTTTGGAAGGGAGGGATGAGATAAGATTGGAAGGGCGGGATGGGGTGAGATTGGAAGGGAGGGATGGGATGAGTGTGGAAGGGAGGGATGAGTTTGGAAAGGAGGGATGAGATGAGATTGGAAGGGAGGGATTGGATGAGATTGGAAAGGAGGGATTGGATGAGATTGGAAAGGAGGGATTGGATGAGATTGGAAAGGAGGGATTGGATGAGATTGGAAAGGAGGGATTGGATGAGATTGAAAGGGAGGGATGGGATGAGATGGGAGAAAATTAATATTTTCTGTACAAGTGGTACATGGGTTGGATCTCTTCTCTCATTGCTCCTACCTTGCCTGGAGAAATAAAAATCCTGAAACTCCTTGCTCAACTCGTTGGATCTTTTTTTCTCATTGCTCCGACCTTGCCTTGAGAAAAGCAGCCCTGCAACTCCAGGTAGGACTGGTTAGATCTCTTCTCTCCTTGATCCAATTTTGCCTGAAG
>NW_019398140.1:0-22364 GCF_000591075.1 Eurytemora carolleeae
AAGAATTTATTTTCAATTCCCCACTACCCTGAGTTCTACCATTTATATACAAATCAATAAACATCTTTATTTTTAAAATTTAAATTATTACTACTCTCACTTTCTTCTATTTACCTCACATAAAGCTAATGTGAAAAATAAGGCATTTTATACATACAGCTGTATGTTTGCTCTTGCCAGAGTTCTGACCTGAACCATAAACCATTCTCTGCATTGTATCAGAAACCGACATCCTCCGTGAGTTATAGATGGCCAGGATCTAAGCAACCTCGTCCAGAGTACTATATACTTGGGAGGAGACGGGCATAGCTTATCTCTAGCGTCACGAAACCTCAGCGAATACAACAATTCCTCCCTTGTCTCAGCTCTGGATTCCGCATCAGCATGAAACTCAACTCCCTCCAGGCTAAGAACCAACCAGTCCAGGAACCATTTCACAGCCTCTTCCTGTTCACATCTCAGATAGAAACATACCACATCAGGATCGGGAAATAAATCACGTAACAGGATTCCAGCCAGGACAATATAGACCATAAATCCAAACTTAATATCTCCAATCCCATAGATCTGCAAGGCATTAGGGATATCATCCCATCGCAAACCCCACATATCATCTCCAGTGGAAACAGTCTTGTTTAGAATGGTTCCCAGGACTTGAACTCCCAAGGCGGTCATATTCCTGGCATGGAATTTGAATTCTGCAGCAATAGACATCGCAGCTAGATCCACAAACCCGTTCATCATCTGAACAGGCTTATCAGCAATCAGCGAATAAAAATCCTCGATTCCCCGGACATCTCTCCGGACACCAAGTCCGGCAGATACCGGGAGATCGCGGAGCAAATCCAATATACCTTGCTGCACAGTCATAGTTTCTAAGATATACTCCTCCCTAGCATTCCTTCTCATATCTAGAGAGATCACAGCCATCCAAGTAATTCCATTACCGAACATAATCTTACCAGGTATCTGCCAGTACTCATCTTTCCCGTATTTATGCAAGATTTCACTAGAGGTTTTAGGTCTAATTGGAGCTCCAGGATTCTCAATCTGTACTTTTCCTGCCATTCTCAAGCAATCATGATACGTAACCTTAACATCCTCGACATCCAGAGAAATAACTTTAGATCCAAACCTCTCCTGATCCTTCTGGTAGATTTCACATATCCATTGATGAGTTTCCTCAATCTCCTGATCCGATGAGACCCCACAGATCAGCTCTCTCACTTCCACTTCTTCTTTCATCCTCCAACTTAATCCCCTATGATCCTGGAAACTCTGGAGATCCTCAAGCTTAGGAAACATTCAGCCCTCAGATTTAGAAATATCATCCTCTAAGTAGTCCAGCAGAGGAGCTCCCATAGGTAAGAAATCCTTCCTGTCTCCAAAACTAGGAATATTCAATCTGCTAGAACTCACATTCTCCAGGTACTTCACCATGGCGATCTCTCTTGGTTCCGATCCTGTGTCGGAATCCCACAATTCCAGCAACCATCCCCACCTTAGAGAAGGTTCTCTGCTCCCCCCATGTTTTCTCTCCAATCTGCGGGATAAGAAGTGACTGGGATCTATTGTACTCCATGGATCTAAACCTCTCTCTTCTCTCAGCAATCTCGCGCTCAATCTCTTCAGGTTCCAGAACACTAAATAATACGAGGATTATATATACAAAAATATAAATATAAAAAACAAAGGAAGCATCCAAGGTACCAATCAAATAATCCAATAGTAAATATAATGATTCTGTAAACTGATATATAGTAACAAAAATAGTGTTTTCAAGAGAGATAATCAGCATTAAATTCCAACAAAGCATAGTCCGTCTACTGTTCATGACTCAAGTTTGAGCAGGCTTTGAAATGAGCCTGCGTATTAACTGCTAATTCTCCGACGGAATAAATAATGCTGATATCTCTCATACTTCCCTCTATTTCAAGCTTATTTTTAGAACCTTTGTTACTATATGCAATGGATACCTTTCTCTTAGATACTCGTCCTAGCTTCCATGTAATCTCATCTTTGGTATAACCAGAATCATTATATACGAATAAAACTATGTCATCAATGATTGGTAACCTACCGGATTTCAACCATTTGTTAGGTCGGAGATCCAATAAATGAATATTTTCAATAAAAATCTGGAACCAATTTCTGTATATTAGCCTATTTCTCTCAAGGATATTAGTGAAATTTGAACTCATTTCAAGTTTAATCCCAGAACCCTCTGAGGACCAATAATTATTCCGCCCCATCAGTAATCTATTGGGGGTAATAATTTCGAACCCCAAACTAGTCTCATTTGATGTATTGCCCCTGGCAATGGGAAGGTTGCCTATCACATTTGAAATCTTTGCAAACAAACATTCCCATAGAATACAAGTCATAGGACTGTCAGAATTAATACCCAACTTATCCAGAGATTCTCTTAGGGTCCTAATTCTACGCTCAACCCTTTCCCTCTCAGTATGAGCTTTAGCATTAGATACAATTATTTTTATTACTAAAGAATCCTGAATTTGAGACTCCATGTCCCTGGTAGAGAAGTTAGCATATTGCAGTGCTTTCAATTGAGTTCCTGAATCCACGTATAAGAAAGCAGGAATTCCATGCCTTGCTGAATGACGCTCAATAGCTCCTAAAATATCCTGAGTCTGGATGCCTTCCACTGCTAAGATATTTGTAGCCCCCGACATCATGCATACAATCACCACAGCGTAGATTTTGATTATAGTCCTTGCTCTCTTGTACGCCTGTCCTCTAAAACCATATGCAATATCCATCATTGCGGAGTGGTAAGGAGGAGCTAACACCATTCTAGGTAGTGGATGAGAAGCCATCCTCAGCTCTGTGGTTCTTTTCTCTCTCAGCTTACATTTTAAGCAATCTTTGTTCACCTTCTTGATCAAGTTTCTAAGCCCGGAGAACACTCTCATCTTTGCGGAAACCTCTTTCACTGTACATTCCACTCCAGCATGAGGGATGACTCTGGTGTGGATATACATCACATAAGAGTAAAGAACCGGAGAATCCGCTAAAACTAATGGCTTCTTATCTGTTATCTCATGTTTGTCAATAAATTGGATATTATCAAGATCTTCAGCTCTGAACTGAAACTCGGCTGATAATCTCCCATCTGCATATACTATTCCATTCTCGTCTAGAAATTTCTCCAGGACGGTTTTCTTCAATGTAGCTCTTACAATTCTTGACTCATACTCGAACAGATACTTCTCTGCTCCGTTCTCATCTTCATTAGGCTTCCATCGGCTATAACCTTTTTCACATATTATACAAGATGGATTCATTATTAAATGGTTTCTATGCATAAGTATCACCTTGGTAGCCTTGAGATATGATATAACTCTCAGTGATCTTCTCCATCCTAGAAATACAGGATCAATCATCAGCTCAGCTGAACCCCTGGCCGCAACCAAGGCAAAGGCAGAAGGACCAAGATTTGTATCAAGACCGGCAGTTTGAACTCCTAACTGATCATTCAAGATTTCAGAGTGAGCCTCTGTATCTACTAGTTCAACCTCACTACCAACTGGTTTTGTAACCCTGGTAAGATTATGAGCTAATAATGCTACATTTATATCATTCTCCAGTTCTAATCTTTTCCCATCCTCTAGTTTATCTTCTCCCAACTCTTGCTTAAATTCTAGCGTATCAGCAAAACATTCTAGCTTGACCTCATCCTCAATTGGTTTTTCAACCCAGAGTTGATTATAAGCTAACAAAGGCATATCTTTGGTATCTCTTCTCATCCAATCCATTCCCTCAATCCATGGGGCTCCGGATGACACATCTTTGTACTGGAGATCATTCTTTTTCGTTAGCATATCAGCCAGGTTCAACTCGCTCTCAATATGATACATAGGTATATCCTTAGTTCCAGTAGTCCATTCAATCATTCTCAGGATTGTCATCACTCTATTATATACAAATAACCGGAGCTTAATATTTGAATTATTGCACCAACTCAATGCTATTGTAGAGTCTGTAACATATATTATTTCTCCAACCCTGTCTCCGAGTGCCTTCTTGACCAGGAATGCAAGCTCTGTGCACAGCAGTATGGCTGATAATTCATTTCTCGGGATCGTGGCGTGCAACATTTTTGATTTGGCAGCTAATAATGAACAGCTCCAAGAACCATTCTTGTGCCTTTGACCCGCATATATCGCAGCTCCTCCACAAAATTCAGCAGCATCTGATAAGCATATTAGCCTGATATCTGGTCCCGAAACCTTTAAGCTAGGGAGGCAAAACCGTGGGATTCTGATCTCACTTAAATACACGTAATCCCTTAAGATTTCTTTCCACCTGGTTTGAAATTCCATAGGTATAACTTCGTCCCAATCAAATTCTTGAATTTTTCTCAGCTCCAATTTCAGCTGAACCTTGACAGGTTCCCAAAAACCACAAGGATCAAAAAGTTCCGAAATCTTTGCAAGTATCATTCTCCTAGTTAGACTTACTTCTTTTAGCATCAACTCAGCATCTTCTTCAGAGACTACAGGAAATTCATTGCGCTTCTTCTCTCCTCTCTTCTTCTTGTTCATGTTCAGCTCTCCAACTCCAGGTGACAAAGTATCTTTCTCTGTATCCCATTTGTATCCCAGCATCTTCATACTTTCTCCGTCAGAACTAGCCTTCTCTGATGGTTTATCACCGCTTCTCACTACAAATTTAAGCGCAAAACCCCCTTTGGCTAGAACTTTCTGTACTGCTTCTATCTTTTTTTCTCTCTCTTCCTCACTGTCAGATCCAGATAACAGATCATCCACATACCGATTTTCTTTCAGTGGTTTGATTGCTTCAGGATATTCATCCCTGAATAAATCAGTCAACTTCTCCAAAGCATATCCTGCTTGTCCTCCAGTACTGGATATACCGTACCATGCTCTGACCATTACCCAGGTTACAGGATCAACAGTGGGGTCCAAAGATTCATCATACAGGAATAACGAATAAGGGTACGCTGAGAAATGCAATCTTAGTTGATTGTACAACTTGGAGATATCAGAGCTCCATACAAATTCCCTACATCTGCAGCTAACTATTATATTAAATATGAGTCCTATTCGATTCTCCCCCTTAGCCAATAATAGATTAAACATGGTCATTGTAGGATCGACCACCATCCTCACAGGTGTAGAGAGTGAATCAGTCTTCATTACAAGCCTCCAAGGATTGTAGTGTCTGAAACCTGAACTCCTGATGAAGTCTTGTTCTTGCTCATTCAGGTCTTCAAGTTTCTTCATGAAGCCTTTCTTCATAAGGTCCTTATGTACATCTCTCATTCCTTCCTTGACCCTCTCATTCTTCCTGCACTGACCCTTGTAAACCTTCAGGGCTTGATCATAATTATCAGTATGTTTATGCTTTGCGTTCAGGAATTCAACTGGATCTTTAAGAAATGGATAGGTAACTACAACTATATTCTCATCTAAATTTATCATTACACTCTTCTCTATAAATTCTTGTTCTCTAGCCTCCTGAAGGGACACGGCAGTGGTTCTTTGAGATTTTTTGCATTCTAAGCATTTGGCACATTCAGGGCATCGGAAAGATATTGTATCCTCAACATCATCCTGATCAATTAATATTCTTAACCTTGAAATAGGGACCTTGGCAACATGGACCCCGCAAAAATGATCAGGTTCCTCCAACACCTCCAATAAACCCTGAGTAGAATCTATCCTTGATTCAAACTGTTCCGGAATCTTTCCTCCGGCATCCAAAAGATCAGTCTCCAGGAATGGATACGGATGTACAGTTGTGCCCAACGTTTTGTCCGCAGCAATAGAGAAGGGACGAGTTTCAAAGTCATCAGCCATCTCTGCATCCATCCTATCACGGAGCAAAAACACGGCATGAGACAAATCAGTTCGAACACCCCTATTACCCTCTGTAAATGCCTTATGAGGCCCAGCAAAAATTATCCTTGATCCCCAGACATCTTTGAACGGACTCAAATAAACTCCAACCCCTGATGGCAACCTTTTTAGCAACACCGGGTCTAGATGAGTATTCTTAATGCCCAGAAGTAACTGAACTTCAGATCCTCCTGCAGTTTTAGGAAGAATAATATTTTCTTCTCCAGGATTAGCATTCCTTCTGAACTCTTCACAGATTTCTGAGAGATCATATCTCCCAAACTCAGCAGTCACAGAATTCATCCCAGCACATATGATCTCATGATACTCTTCATTTTCTCCAGGTCCCAAGTTGAATCTGAAGGTTCTGTAGTCTGTTTTAATCTTCTTTCCCCCTACCACTGTCAAGGCTGTAGGTTTATCCGAGACTAGTTGGAGGTTTTGCTTGGTAGCCAGTTCACCATCAATTATATGTATATTTGCACCGCGGTCAAAGAATACTAATACTACCGCTTCTCCGATCCTGATGGATTGCATGAGGTAACAGGAATGTTCTCTAACTTCAGGGATGATCACAGCAGTAGATCCCTTCAATCTTGTGCCTGTTTCTGAATCAATCACCGGAGCAGGTTCAAGACTATCTATGCCCTGACCCCAGCCCAACATGTTAGCTGAGCCGGGAGCCAGAGAGTGAGCTTGGTACATATAGTTTACAGAGAACTTTATGGATGAATCAACAATTGTGGTTCCAAACTTTCCTATGTATTTCTCCATATCCTTCTTCATACTGGCAAAGGCAGCACGATTGGCTCCATGATCTCTTTTTCTACAAAATAATACATTGAATGGAGCTAATCCTTTGGTCGTAGCCCAGGTTTTGCAATCAATACACTTAAGAGTAGCAGGAACAGAATCTTCATTGAGACATTTCTTGGTTGTGCATACATTCTTTGGAAGCAAGCAGCAATAACATATTTTTCCTTTTTCCATTTTCTCCCATCTCGCCGCAGGGTGAAGAGAGAAAAATTCTGAGCACATTCTCATTTCATGCTTGTGATTAGCCAACGGGCAAGGAACTTTAAATTAGATGGGTACCATTGTTTATTATGATAATTTGTAGCATGGGAACTCACAATTATCTCCTCATCCGAACTGTTAGTGTCCACAGCTTGAACATTGTGGGATGATTTATTCTTGGTCTTATTCTTAGGAGAAGATGGAGCAGATCGACGACGTGAAACCTCGTAGGTATTTCTCTCTTGGATGCAGATCTCCTTAAAGCAAGAAAATGAAGGAAACCCTGTAGGATTCTTGAAGTCCAAATCCCTCTTCGTCATCTCTCTGACCCAGGATTGATGATCCTTGTTCAGCAGTAACCTGGATAACTCCATCATAGTACTATTGGAATATAAACAACTATCTAATTCTATTTTGTTAATGCTGCTGACCTTTGCTAGTTTCTCTAATCTTTGAAGAGCACTAGTGATAGCTGCATAGTAAGCATATTTCTCCCCAATAGACCCGGACTCAGGTTTAGATTTTAAGGATAAATTATTGACAATATCATTAACTATACGGGACGCCCCTCCATAATTAAGAATGAGCCATTGTTTCATATCTTGGTAAGAATCAGACTTATTAATTATTTTTCCCTTAATCTCCTCAGATAAATGTTTATTAAATAGCCTATTAGCCTTCTGAACAGAATTCCCCCATCCTAAATAAGCCAGTTCTGCCAGCTCAAGGAACTCATACACAGTAACCTCAGAATTATCCGAAAATATTCCAACATCCGTAGCATCCCCCCGAGAAGAATTTATAGAGTGGACCTCTGCTTTATTGTACAGTTCTTCAATCCTTGTACACCAAGGTTCAGCTCGATCTAACAAATCATTAATACCATCACAGTACTCTTCATCCATCCCAGGAAAATTAACATATTTCTGAAGAGATTTCTGAATATGTCCGATAGCAGAGTGTATTGCAGGAACATCCACAGTTTTGCATTTCTTAATCAAAGAGATATCAAGCAAATCAGAAGAAGTGTCAACCTTGATAAGTTGCTCTATCTGTTTCTCTAACCTCTCTATACCTGTCCTAACTATTTCTCTCTCTCTGCTAGCCCCCTCCGAGCAGACTGTATCCGGGTTCAATAGTGGAGCAGGGGCGGGAATACTAGGAGTTCTCTCAACTTGTTCAGCTAAACTAATGACTAAATTGGGGAGACCCTCTGTAACATGCCTCTCACCTTGGATGGTTCTCCTTAATTCTCTAACTTCAGATCTCATCGATTCCACGGCTAATCCCGGAGCACTATCATTGATAACTTCTTGAATAGAATCAACAATTTCTCTGGGTACTGCAGTATCAATCTGAGGCAATAGATCATCAATCCATTGCTGTACCTTAGAAAACTTTTCCTGCACTGCTTTATCCAACTCATTTAAGTCCCTTTCTACACCACAGCACTTCTGTTCCACTCTATCTAATCTAGTTTTAGTAGTTGACGAAACGTCCCTGATAGTATCTAGATCTTTATTAAGATCGGAGAAAATAGACTTGGCATTTAGGATAGATTCATTAAGGGACAATACAGCGCGATCTATTCTACTGAGATGGTTAGACTGAATACTGAAATTAGATGTCATGCTGTTAACCCAGGAATCTGTGTAAACTGCTATGGCTTGAAAGCAAGGGTTTGCTTCCCCAGTTCTGAGAGTTAACCCCCTAATTATGCTTGTTAAATCTTGCTCAGCGTGGTCATGATAAATTATCTTCAGAATTAAAAATATCATCAAGATTAGAGTTCCTAGAGTGGTTTGAATTGTTGATCTGTTGATGACTAGATGGTTCTATGCGGGGTGTTGATGTAGGAATAAGCATAGAACTCTCTCGTGCCGCTACTCTCGCGTCTCTCCGTGCCTCATCTAGCTTGTCTTTAAGGCTTCCAAATTCTCCCACTAATGCATAATCACCCGTCCCAAAAGAATCTCTGAGATTAGCTGGTCTATTTCAGTGCAAAACAAACTATGTTTATTATCAATAACATCTATTGGTTGTACTGAACTAGAAATCGTATGAACCCATTCATAAATTTGACCCTTCATTTTAGTAAACTTCTCCCTCAGGCGGTTATTTCTATCAAGGCTCTCCCCCCGAGTTTGAAGTCTAGTTACAACCCCTGTTTGAAGTCTTGTACCAATACTATTTCTGTATGAATCATCAATGAACCCCGTTGTGTTAATATGCGGGTTAGACACGCATCTCTCAACATTCGGAGTATAAGCATTAGAATTAAAAGGAATCCGGGGGGGGTTAGTAGAACTATTTAGGGGATCCCCATCACTTTCAGAAGCAGATCTCCTCCTCCCCCTTCTCTGATCAATATTAGGCATTTTAACCCCTGACTAAGAAACAAAAAAGGCTTTATTCTTGGCCCCTTTGCAGGAGTTGAGATTGAATGTTGAGCGACGCCGAGGCTTCGCCCTGAACAAATCAATTCAAAATTACCTAGAGACGATTTTGCGAGGCCGGATGCAACCCCTGTGTTTTTCCATCATTATCTCTCTGGAACAGCACAGGTTAAAGGTTCAATCTGCAGAGATAAAAAAGCCATTAAGATTCCAGAAAAAATAGTAAGTTAAATAAAGTAAAATATGTACAAATTATTGGCAGAAATTTAAAGTCATAAATAATCGACTAAAATAATATTCTCAAATCGTACTAGTACTAAAATGCTGTATTTACAAAAGGTAACCCCTAATATTGTACTAACCTCAACTTGTCTTGCAAAATATAAAAAACCAGTCATAAACTATTAAATTCTGAAAATACGATACTTTTTCAATAACTAGCGGTTTTTTCTTCACACATGCAAAAAACAGTATACAAACTACGTATATGCTTTCAATTAGAGAGATCTCCCGACACTGAGGAAAGTACAAATACCAGGAGGCAGCCTATACAGACTAAACAAAACCGGTTCTCAATTTTCTTGTGCAGTATATACTGTCACATCCACTGATCATGCATCAGGGGCGCGAAACACCGCTCTACAGAGGACCTTTTAAAGTATTAGAAAAGAAATCTAAATATTTTAAATTTAAAATTGGTAATCGTGAAGATAATGTCTCAATAGACAGGCTGAAAGCAGTGATCTCAATTGATGCACCTACTCTAGAAGAACCTCCAAATAAGGGACGTCCCAAGAAAGTAGCAGCTTCTAATGGATTATTTTCAGTCTCAGTCCTACTGCACCATGCCTGAAACTTGGGAGGGAGAACTATAGAAGCCTGACTTTTAGTTATAAGAAAATATGATTTTGTCTTAAATGTTAAAATTAGAATCGAGTTTGCATAAATGCCCAAACAGTTTCACTGATATTTCGCAAACTTGTTCAATCTCGGATTTTACACTAGTCATTCTTAGTATGTTAAACGAGTAACATATGAATAAATAAACTTATGAAAATATGTTATCATTCTGAGTTATTGAGACTTCTATAATATGTAAACTAAGAATGTGCTGAAATCTTGAACATAAATTGAATGAAAGAGCTAAAATGAAGGAATTAAACTAGAAAAGGTCATTATTGAAGTTAATATGGAAATGCGAGTAATTGTGTCAACAACAAGAATCATAAGTTTTAAGGTTTATTTTTTTTAAGGGAAAATTTAAGTAATTGAATTGAAATGTTTCCTGTTTGTGTTCTAAGAAAAATTGAAATGTTCAAATAGTTGATTCCTGTGTTGGTGCTGGGTATAGCTCTATTGATTGATTTCTTCGAGTTCCGGGTGGAATTCATCTTGTGTAGGCTCTGGTCTGGAACTTGGAGCTGGGGCTAGATTCCGTGCCTCCCGAGGTGAGGTTGTGAACGGTTTCCTGAGGGTTCTGGGTTTCCAGGTTCATGAATGGAAACAGTTGGTTGAGGTGCCTGTCTACCACTATCTTCTGCCCTCCTACTTCGTGACAGTAACTAATAGTAGCGCCGTAAACGTCTCCATTCTTTCTACGAATGAGTTGTTCCACTCTAGCTGCAGAAATAGGATTCTTGTATTTGAGTTCGTTCTTGAACAGGACTATGTCTCCGATTTGGGGGAGGTTGCCCTGGTCCTTCCAGGTGACAGTGAATCTGCGCCGAGTATATTCCTGCTCCCATAACTCATGGAACATGTTGAGAGTGACGTTCCATCTGGAGATCTGTTGGTTGATGGGAGCTACAGGGTTATGACAATATAGTTTCATAGAATATTAATAGATTCTGTAAATCGAATCTAGCTTTTGCCCATTGCTATATGGCCATATGCTATTTAGTATCTTGACTCTAGGTTTACTAAGGTATGAAGGGGTGGGGGTAGAACGCCCCCAGGCCACACATACAGGGCTTAGAGCTGATTATTCACATTAGTCACATGCATATATTTTAGGTAACCAACCTGAATTCTGCCCCAGTTACACCAGCTACGCTTGGTATACAGAGAGTTTGTGGGAACTTCTTTCATTCAAATCCAGTGAGTTTTCATTTTTTGCCTTGCTGTAACAAGTAGATATTTTTCCAAGCATTCATGAGTTAACATAAAATCCATTGTTATTCATAAATAAAGGTTTGAATTGTTAATATTGAAAACTTGTGAATTGTTCATGAAATATACTTTAACTATAAGAGTGGAACCAATTTTGTTTCAAACTATTTCATCCATACCACCAGGTAAATTCTGTAATGAGGAACAAAACCTTTTAAAAGTTTACTTCCAGTTGAAGAAAAAAACCAACAAGCTGATTTATCAGAAGTGCAGTTACAAGATGAATTTCTAGAATAAAATTTCACAAGCTTAAAGTAATTCCTTCTTGGTTCAAAAAACATTTTTCGAATTTATTTTTGCCTTTTAAAATTATACATAAATATTGAAGAGATTTGAAAATTAAAAAATAAAAATTTCGAACAGAAAATTTCCAATTTCTTTTGTCATCGAGGAACTATGTTATGCAAAAACGGTATTGTTTCTATGATGAAGCAATCTCAAGCAATCTAAGCATTTGGCAAGTTATCAATCTTTAATCTACATTTTGTGATTTTAACCCTATCCCCGCTGGGGTACTTGAAAACCAGGATACGCTGGGGGGGGGGTCAATTTGACCCCCCCCCTCTAAATCCCATGTTTTATGTCCAAATATGACAAATGATACATCATTAGAAAGCTCTTGTGCTCTACTTTTAGAATCTGCAAAAAAATTTGCAAATTTGCGAAAATTGAATTTTTTATCGAAAAATCCAGTTTTATAGTAAAAATGTTTGCAAAAAAAAATTTGTCCAAAAAATGACAAATTATACATTTTTGAAAAGCCCTTGATCATGCCATTTCAAATATGCAAAAATTTTTGCAAAATTTTTAATAACCTGATTTTTAATCAAGAAAAACTAAAAATGTGCAAATTTCCTTTGACAGGATGTTTGCAAAAAATTTGCAATTTTTTTTTCGCAAAACTTGTGCAATCCGTTTCTTTATGTCATAGGCTTTCCAAAAAGCTAAATTTTATCAAAATCTGACAAGTGAAAGTGGGTCAAAACAAAGATTTAGTTTGCTTCAGGCAAAAGCAGTCATTCAGGCAGTGTGCCTGAGGACTCAGGCAGTTAGTATTAAAGCCCGGTTTTAGGCCTAAAGGGAGGGCTTTGGGTATGTAAGAAAAGTCAGAAAATTTCAACAGCCTCAGACCAATACTTTTTGAGTTATGTAAAAAAAACTACAGGGGGGGGTCAAATTGACCCCCCCCCAGCGGGAATAGGGTTAACTCAACCAAGAACATGTGAACTTGTTTACTCTAATGTTTTCTCCTTTTTCAGGTAGGACAAACTGCTGGAACCACATTATGTAGTGAGTATTTACTGAATTATTATTATTAAACAAAATATTTAAGGAATGATTATTATATATTTCAAGGGAGGTTGAACTGAGAATGCATTATTGTAGAGAAATTTTTTCAGATTCAATTGAGACATATAACACGTTTTAATGATAATTAATTACTGAGTTTGAGCGCAAAGTCGACGTTCAACATCATCAATTTGGGTGGTTATGTTTTGAGAATTGTTTTTTTTAAATTTTTAAATAACGACGACAAAAATATAGTAAAATTTCTTTAGTAAACTAATTTGATGTTTAGGAACATATTTTTTAATAGAAATTTGTCAATAAATCAATGTTAGAATCAACTATTTTGTTTTCATTATTGTCGTCTTTTCAATAAAATTTCCAGAAAATCTGCAGAAAATCTTTGTGAATAATGAGAGATTATAGAAACTAATAATTGAATAAGATTACTTATTTTCGAAGAAAAGAGTTAATTTATCATTTATTTAACCTGTTCCCAAACAACGAATTAGTTTACTGTAGAATTTTAGCTTTTTGGAAAGACTATCACATAAGTAAACGGATTGCACAAGTTTTGCAAAGAAATTTTTGCAAATTATTTGCAAACAAAGGACATTTGCATATTTTTAGTTTTTCTTAATTACATCATGTTATAGATAGGACATTTCATAGACAGGGCATTTCATAGATAGGACATTTCATAGAGAGGACATTTTAAAGTTAGGACATTCTTAGACAGAGAATATATATTTTCATAGATAAGATAAAGCTATTTCTTCTTCCAAGTAATCTCATACAGTATACCTTGCTCTTTCTACGATCTGTCTGATTTTTTACTTTACATATTATTCATATTTTTGCTTTAAACCATGATCACATATCTTGTTAGGTGAGATAAGGATGTTAACGTTTTCATTTTTTTGAAAAACGATCGTTTTTTCAAAAAGTTCGGTTTTTAACTATAGTCGTTTTTAAAACGATCGTTTTTTAAAAAAATCGTCGTTTCGGAAACGATCGTTAACGACAACCCTTTGTTAACGATCTTTAACGTCGTCCCTTTGTTAACGATTGTTAACGAAGAGAGGAAACCGACCTGAAGGTTTTTAAGAAAATATCAAGAAGTTTTAGCTCCCCCACAACATTTTAACTGATGTAAGACGACATTCAATACAGCTCCATGTAATTTTTTTTCTCGAAAATGATCGTTTTTCCAAAAACGACCGATTTTATAAAGTTCGTTGTTTCGTTAACGACGACCCTTCGTTAACGATCATTTTTTCAAAAGCGATCATTTTTAAAAACAATCATATAAAAACGGTCACAAATCGTTTTTAAAAAACGACCGTTTTCTAAAACGATCGTTTTTCGTTTTCTAAAAGTTCAAAACGAGTGGATCGTTTATAAAAACGATCGTTTTTTTCCAAAAACGAAACGATCGTTTTTAAAAACGATTGAAAAACGAAAGAAACGATCGTTTTCAAAAACGATTAACAACCCTAGCGTGAGACACACATTACAAAACAATGCGTTTATGTGGATTATTATCAAAAATATATGTTTCTCAAACTAATAACATTTTCTAAAATTGTGACACATTTTTTAGCAACCCAAAATCTTGAATTGACTCTGAAAAAAAAATGTGAACAGCAAAGCAATATCCGCAAAAATGTTTGTTTATTGCAGAGTATAGACGAAAAATTGCGACTTGAAAAGCAACAATTAAAAGTTAAGATTGTTACTTGTAAAGTGGTGCGAAGCGCCTGAAAAGTCAAGTTTGATATATGCCCATAGTTGAGAACCCTTACAAAAAATGTTTTGCTTTAACGTTTTAAGGTGCTCATGTTCCATTCCGCTGGGGAGTGAGGTTTGATGATGGAGAAAAAACAGATGATACAACTCCAGAAACTAATCTAAATGCTGCAGAGAACTTTGACAAGGGTGGAATGATTGGTTTCAACATGAACTGGTTCCAAGTAGCATGCTAAACTAAGAACAGAATTATAACAGAAATAAAACAAACAAAAGATAAAACGGTAATAAAAATATTGTTTTAAGAATATTACAGAAACTTCATAGTATTGCAATAGAGAAGTAATAAGAAGATATAACAGAAATAAAACATAGTTAATCTTAGAAAATATTTTATTTTGTGTTAATCAATGAAAAATAAATGCCAGCACATGGAAAGTAGATAAATATTATGTACTATGCATAAATTTTTGTTCATTTTCGCAAAATAAAAAAAAAATTGATAGAAAAATAGAGTGATGGTCGATTTTCATAATGAAAGTTCAACTGAAATTTTAAATCTTAATGTGAGTGTCTTTGAGTAGCAATTAACAAATGATAATGGTACACTTGTTAGTCGTTGATGGTACTCAACTTGAAGGTCACTCAACTTAAGATTAAAATTCCTTTGAAAAAAGCAGAAGGATGACTATCTATTGATAACTTAAAAAGAACAGAGAGATGACAATTCTTGAGAGTTTGAAAAAAAACAGAAAGGTGACAGTTCTTGACAGTTAAAAAGGAGCAGAGAAGTGACAATCCATGAGAGTTTAAAAAGAGCAGAGAGGTGACAAGACAATCCTTTAAAGTTTAAAAAGAGCAGAGAGATGACTATCCTTGAGAGTTTGAAAAGAGCAGAGAGGTGACAATTCTTGAGAATTTGAAAAAACAGAGAGGTGACAATCCTTGAGAGTTTAAAAAGAGCAGTGAGATTGTACTGCTATGACAACTTGAGAAGAACAGAAAGATGACAATCCTTTGATAACTTAAAAAGAGCAGAAAGATGACAATCCTTTGATAACATGAAAAGTGCAGAAATATGACAATTCTATGATAACTTGAAAATAACAGAAAGATGGCAATCCTTAGATAGCTTGAAAAGAGCGGAAAGATGGTAATCCTTTGATAACTTAAAAAGAGCAGGAAGACGACAATCCAATGGTAACTTGAAAAGTGCAGAAATATGACAATTTATGATAACTTGAAAATAACAGAAAGATGACAATCCTTAGATAGATTGAAAAGAGCAGAGAGTTTACAACTCTTGAGAGTTTGAAACGGGCAGAGAGGTGACCATCTTTGAAAGTTTGAAAAGAGCAGAAAGATTACAATCCTTAGATAACTTAAAAAGAAAAGGGAGGTGACAATCCTTGAGAGTTTGAAAAAAGAAAGAGAGGTGACAATAAAAAGAAAGAGAGGTGACAATACTTGAAAGTTTGAAAAGAGCAGAAATAGGACAATTCTTGAGCGCTTTAAAAGAGCAGAGAGGTACCAATTTTTGAAAAAACAAAGAGAGGTGACAATACTTCATAATTTGAAAAGAGTAAAAAGGTGACAATTCTTGAGATTTTAAAAAGAGCAGAGAGGTGACAATCCATGAAAGTTTGGAAGAGAAGAGAGGTGACAGTTCTTGAGAGTTTGAACAGAGCAGAGAGGTGACAGTTCTTAAGAGTTTAAAGAAGCAGAGAGGTGACAATTCTTGAGAGTTTGAAAGAAAACAGAGAGGTGACAATCCTTGTGAGCTTAAAAAGAGCAGAGAGGTGAAAATCTTTTGATAACTTTGAAATAGCAGAAAGATGACAATCCTTTGATAACTTGAAAAGATCAGAGAGATGACATTCATTTGAAAACTTGAAAATAGCAAAAAGATGACAATCCTTTGATAACTTGAAAATAGCAGAGAGATCGTAATCCTTTGATAACTTGAAAAGAGAAGAGAAATATTAATCCTTTGATGACTTGAAAAGAACAGAAAGATGGCAAGTCTTTGAAAGCTTGAAAAGAGCAGAGAGGTTTCAACTTTTGAGAGTTTTAAAAGGGGAGAGAGGTGACAATCCGTGAAGTTTGAAAAGAGCAGAGAGGTGATAATCCTTATAGTTTGAAAAGAGCAGAGCAGTGACAGTTTTTGAGAATTTGAAATGAGCTAGAGGTGACAATACTATAGAGTTTAAAAAGAGCAGAGAGGTGACAATCGTAATCCTTCAAGATAACTTGAAATATAATAATACTAGCTGAAGGGCCCGGCGTTGCCAGTGGAAAAAAATGTTGAAAAAATGTTGTTTTTTAACAACAAAAAAATGTTTGATTTTTTAGCCTATAACACCCCCCTGGCACCCATGGCCATATCTTGTTGTATTGTATAGATTACATTGAGGAGAACAAATATTTCCTACTTGATCATTTTTTTATGACAGCTGGGTTCTCCTCTTGATATCAGATTAGTTGTGTGCACTGTGCAGGGGCGTAAATAAGGATTTTCTAGAGAGGGGGGGGGGGGTAAATTTTAACTTTTTTTACCCCCATCTAGAATTTTTTACCCCCCCCCCCCTAGACCATGAACGACCCCATTCATGTTGTATATCTGATTATGGGTTTTAGCTGGGTTTCATTTCAATTTCCCAATCATTTCTGGGATTAACAATCTCTATCAACTAAAAGGTTTCCAGTACCCCCTTTCAGCTTTCACCTGATTTAATTTATATCTTAAAAGTTTTCCATTATAAATTGAAACTTTTTAACCTGCTTATAGTCATAGAATAGCAAATCTATCAATATGAAAAATCAGCGATGATCAGATACCTTCTATTTTATTTGTTAACGTTTTCTCTTTGTATACATTGTAAAACAAAAAACATAAATTCTCGGATTCATAAAAAATTTCGTGAATTTTCAAAATTATCAAAAATCAAATATTGTTAGAAGCAAATTTTTAAAAATTCAATCGTACATAAACCTTCCCTGGGGCCACGTGAGGTCCCACACAAATTTGGGCCCGATCGGTTCAGTCGTTTTGGCGTTTATTGCATACAGACAGGCAAAGTATATATTCATCATAGAGAAGATTAAGAACATGAAAGAGGAGTGGATGAAAATGCTGTTTGGTAGGTTCTATATCAAAAACTACTGTGCCAATTATAATTCATATTTTCTCCTGAAAGTTAAGGACCTTATACTGGAAAAAATTATTTTTACACATGCACAGAGATTTCCTTTGGAGCTAGTGTTTTTCATGAAATTTGTCCAAAGTCAAAATCCGATCAGCCAGCGTTAATTTTAAACTGATGAGTGAGAGCGTTTTTTTTAAAGTCTTTATCTATAGTTGACACCTTTATGATATATTCACTAGTTACATTGACTATCTACATTTATTCTGTAAAAATATGGATTTATTTCAATCATTGTGCATATATTTTATTTATAGACATGTATATATATGTTAATTTCACTATATAAAAAGAGAAATGTCTTACTTTTTAAAATTCAATTAATGATAATCTTGACTTCTTTCATGTGCTTAATTATTCAGATATCTTCAGAAATAGCTGACCTAATAGCATTTAAAAATAAACTCCTGGCCTGGCTCTTGACTTGTTGGACGGGGTACCCTGATTTGGTTCTACTTAGTTGCAGATGGAAGATTAGTTTTTTAATCAGCAGATTTTTTTATAATGCAATCAACGCTAACAATCATACCTTTCCAACAAGCTATTAGTCACGGAACCTCTCCAATAAGTAAAGAAATTACACTATCATTCGCATTCTTGAACAGATACACGACCTCGTACAAGTTGTACAGTGTGGAATAATAACTCTGTATAAACCAATAATATAAATCTTTTTTTCAAGTTCGCATGGTTCCTAATCACACACGGCTGTAAACTAAGCTGATGGGCATTCTTGAATTGTGAATATCGATATCAATGCTTGATCTTGATCTTTTGTTTATCTACAGAATGTCGTGTGTAAAAAACGAGCAGCCAATCAGAAGCATGGGAGTTTTTTGCATTCAACCAATGAGAGAACAGAGTATTGCGGATGTCTAAAAATCAAGAGATCAAGCAGACTCTTTGAAAAATGCTAAAGTGCCCTCTGCGGATATCAGGATCAAGAGGTCGGACATATAAGACAAAAGTTCCCAGTCCTGGTTTCGTACATTGGCAAATGCATATGCTTTAATAAGTCATTACCTAAGGCATAAACCCGAGTTCAACCCTTTGAGGGTAGCCCCCTACATTATGATGAACTTTTTATTAAAAAATAAGTAAAAACATGTTTGATGGGTTGTATATATGAATTTTTAAATCTGAAAAATCAACATGAAGATATTATTCTTTGACAAAGCAAGGCGTTTTGTATTAAATTAAAGAAAAGATATTTAAAAGAAGAGTATTTGAAAATCTTTTGATATTTTTTTTTG
Organism: Eurytemora carolleeae; assembly: GCF_000591075.1. Taxonomy (NCBI): domain Eukaryota; kingdom Metazoa; phylum Arthropoda; class Copepoda; order Calanoida; family Temoridae; genus Eurytemora; species Eurytemora carolleeae. The sequence goes on from NW_019398140.1 coordinate 18,957, forward strand.
ATACAAGGGATACATCTCATCTCATCCAGTTCTGCTGAATCAAGATATATTGGTTCTGGAATAAAGCTGAGGGTAGGGAGGCGTGGAACTAATTGGAAAACACATTTTAGAGATAAAAACATCCCCATCCCTTGTCTCCGTCTCTTCTCTCCATCCCTTCTCTCCATACCTTCTTACCCCTTTCCCTCTTTTCTCTTCCCTCAGACCACTTTTCAACCTAACCCCCCTTTCCTCAATCTTACCCCTACCCACTTTTCAGCTGTACCACCATTCCCCCCTTCTTCCCTCCCTTTAGACATATTTTTGCCCTGTATGGTTGGCAGGGGAAGTTGGTAGTATATGTATACAGTTTTCTATAGTTCCAGATTCTTACAGATTAAACATTACATATATCACAGGGAATATAGGATGGGAGGAGGGATATGTGAGACTGTGAAGGAGGAAGGAGGGTATCCATGTTTAACTCTCATGCAGATGGAATTATTAATTATGATTTTCTGGTTTTCCTTGTCCTCCTATTTCTTCATTTTCTTCCATTTCTCCTAGTTCTCCTAGTTCTTCTAGTTCTCCTAGTTCTCCTAGTTCTCCTAGTTCTCCTAGTTCTAGTTCTCCTAGTTCTACTAGTTTTCCTATAGTTATCCCAGTTATCCTAGTTATCCTAGTTCTTCTAGTTCTCCTAGTTCTTCTAGTTCTCCTAGTTCTTCTAGTTCTCCTAGTTCTTCTAGTTCTCCTAGTTATCCCAGTTATCCTAGTTATCCTAGTTCTTCTAGTTCTCCTAGTTCTCCTAGTTCTCCTAGTTATCACAGTTATCACAGTTATCACAGTTATCCTAGTTATCCTAGTTCTTCTAGTTCTCCTAGTTCTCCTAGTTCTCCTAGTTATCACAGCTATCCTAGTTATCCTAGTTCTTCTAGTTCTTCCAGTTCTCCTAGTTCTTCTAGTTTTCCTATTTCTCCTAGTTCTCCTAGTTCTAGTTCTCCTAGTTCTACTAGTTTTCCTATAGTTATCCCAGTTATCCTAGTTCTCCTAGTTCTTCTAGTTCTCCTAGTTCTTCTAGTTCTCCTAGTTCTTCTAGTTCTCCTAGTTATCACAGTTATCCTAGTTATCCTAGTTCTTCTAGTTCTCCTAGTTCTCCTAGTTCTCCTAGTTCTCCTAGTTCTCCTAGTTATCACAGTTATCCTAGTTATCCTATTTCTTCTAGTTCTCCTAGTTCTCCTAGTTCTCCTAGTTCTCCCAGTTATCCTAGTTATCCTAGTCCTTCTAGTTCTCCTAGTTCTCCTAGTTCTCCTAGTTCTCCTAGTTATCCCAGTTATCCTAGTTATCCTAGTTCTTCTAGTTCTCCTAGTTCTCCTAGTTCTCCAAATTCTTCTAGTTCTCCAAATTCTTCTAGTTCTCCTAGTTCTCCTAGTTCTCCTAGTTCTCCTAGTTCTCTTAGTTCTCCTAGTTATTCTATTATTCTGTATCCTGTACCCTATATGCTGCTGTGTTCTGCATCCTGATCTTGTATTTTGTTTGTATCCTGTTATCCTTTATATCCCGTATCTTGTATTTTGTTTGTATCCTGTATCCTATATCTTGTATTTTTGTTCGTATCCTGTATCCTGTATCCTATATCTTGTATTATACATAAACCTATAAGAGTAAGGTTTGAAGCCAACAAAGCTTGGCACACTGATCACTTGGATTGTACCCTCCCAATCCATCCTTATATTACATTGTATATTACTGGTAGTCCCCTCTCCCCTTCCCAGATATAGTTAGTTTTTCGTTTTTCATTTTGTTCTGAAACGAAAAACGATATTGCTTGTTCGCCGTTTAAAACAAAAAACTATTTTTTTTCATTTTCTGATATAGATTTTTAAAATCGATTTTTCGTTTTGAAAAATACAAAACGAACGTTCTGAAAATTAATCGTTTCGTTTTGAAGCTGAGACAATTTCCAAATGAAAACTCAAAAAATAACGATCGGTTGAAAAAATCTATAACAATGCCCATTCGGAAATAGTCTATTATTCCCTTCATTGACTAAACCATAGACATTTATTTCCTCCGAGTTTGCATTTTTATCTGTAAGATAAAATATTTTGAGTGTTTTGCATAGAAAATAGATGTTTTTTATTTTATCGTTACTTGTGAAAAAAAGTTGCAAACTTGTGATATTTATTCTGGCTTTTGTTTTTAAACTAAAAATCAAATTAAAAGATAAGATCTTTGAATCTTCATAACAGAAACGAGTCTTAAGAACCTGGACCGAAATATATTTTCAAAAAATATGGAACTAACACATATTTTTTTCTTTGAGGTTAACAACAAATTTTCAGATCAACAATTCACTAATCAACCAGAAATCAGAACTTGTGTTTTAATTCCAGGATTAAAATCATTAATCTCCATCACCAACGGATTAAAATAGGGTGGTCATACCCTATAGGGATAACTTTATTCGAGGGTTCAAGCATTTATTTTTAATTTTGAAAGCGCCACATTAAACATCGAGATAAACCCACCAAGCTCTGAATACTTTTGTTGAAAAATAATTTTCAACATGACATGGTGCATTAATGGATTTAGCGATTAATATTTGCGATATACGAACGTTCCAACCTAAGATAATTCAATTGTAATCCTAATGAAAAGGAATATAGTTTTTACCAAAAATTCAAATTTTCTAATACCAAAATCTTTGCATCCCAATGTTATAAACCTTAGATATTTCAAAATATTAATTATGTTAGATCAAATAATCTAAATTAAATATATCATAGGTTTACATCATCTGGTTGCAAAGATAAAGGGAGTATAAATTTGGAGTTTGTAGCAAAGACTCAATTTCTTTGGTTAATAAATTATGTATTACAATCACTTTTAAAAATGGGATTCCTTAGTTCTAGAAATATAATTCTAAAAAAAGATTTCGTAATTATAATCAAAAATTTTTAGTTTCTTGAAATTAAGAATCAAAACAATACAATGGAATGGAATCTTTCGAACTTTTTTTAAAAAATCTACAAGAAACAAATAACGTTTTTGAAACAGCATCTTTAATTGTTAACAAAACAAGTTGGCAAAAATATTGCAGTCTGTAAAATTAATTGGAAAGAATTTGAACAATTGAACAGATGATTAGTTTTTCTGTAGCAAAAAACGAACCATTTCTTGTTGTAACTAATAAGTAATATGTGTTATTCAAAAACATAGCTCCAAAGCTCTAAAACTAAATATACAATTATTAATATGAACATTTTTTCTAATCCCCCCCCCTTGACCTAATTCTGAGCTATCCTGTTGATCTGCTACCTCTTTCAAAATACCAATTTCAATTTGTAGGAATAATATTCTCTAGTATAGAATGTTTACGATAAATTACTAGGCTGTAAAGAGTAACCTAGTTAGTATATATATATATAA